>NW_027326466.1:0-264679 GCF_048164855.1 Canis lupus baileyi
GCATTCCTTGCCACTAAGATGATTTCAGGGGGTTATTTGCATAGACTCTAGAGTCCAATGCCTCAATCATCCTGTCTTTCCCCGTGTCCTCTTAGCACCCCAGGGCTAATGTCATGTGTACTCTGAGGCCTTGCCTCAGATTTATGCTGGGAAGCAGAAGCAGAAGTTGGAAATTGCTCCGCCTATCAATCCTGTCATCTGCATTGATGCAGGCTGCATTCCCTCCCCACATCCCTGATGTTCCCTGCATCCCCAACCCAGACTCAATATCCAGCTCAGCAGTCTTCAGGGTCCCCCAAGGCTTTCTCCTCATTTATTGTTCGGACGTTGTTTATTCTGTGTGTGTTTTTCAAGACTTTCATTTCTTTCTTTCTTTCTTTTTTTTTTTTTTTAAGGTTTTATTTCTTTACTCATGAGACACACAGAGAGAGACAGAGAGGCAGCAACACAGGCAGAAGGAGAAGCAGGCTCCACGCAGGGAGCCCGATGCGGGACTCGATCCAGGCTCTCCAGGACCAAGTATCTGCCCAAGACTTCCTTTTTTTTTTTAAGTGAGGTTTTAGTTGCACAGAAATGAAAACGGAAATTCCTTCCTCATCGTATTCTGATAGAAGCTTTTTCCATTAGCTAGTGCTGAATTTCTTTCAAAGGAGTCTTCTATACCCAGTCGTGATCAGATGTTTTTAGTTCCATTATTTTGTTAATGTAGATAAATACAGTTGAAAGATTTTTCTTTTTTTTTTTTTTTTTTTAAGGATTTTATTTATTTACTCATAGACACAGAGAGAGAGGCAGAGACACAGGCAGAGGGAGAGGGAGAAGCAGGCTCCATGCTGGGAGCCCGACGTGGGACCCGATCCCAGGTCTCCAGGATCACACTCCAGACTGCAGGCAGCGCCAAACCGCTGCGCCACCAGGGCTGCCCAAATACAGTTGAAAGATTTTTCTGACGTTAAGGCAGATTTCTGTTCACTGGGCACCGCCTCTCGTCCGTTTCGTTCACTACGATTTTGAATATGCATATACTTATTCAGGATATTTGCTGCTATATGAGTGCTTTTGGCTTAAGCGTTCTTTCAAGGTGGATTTCTCCTCTAGCATTTACATCCAGGAGCACTAGCGTGGGACATTTAATTGAAAACAATGCCCATATTTTTCTTTAGTTTGAAGGAGTTTTGCTAAGATGATGACTTCTCCCCAACCATTTGGCCGAATGAGACCACAGGGCGGTGGGGTGGGGGTGGGGGGGGGGAGGTGGGAGTCCAAAGTGGCCGAGGAGTTGAGAGACCTAAGTTCCTCTGGTCCCCGGAATTCAGCGAGACAGCTACTAAATCATTCTGAACCCCTGAGAACTGAACCGGAGATCTACAAAAAGAATAGCTGCAACTCTACAAAGAGAAAAGCATCCAGTTTCTGCAAGACAGGAGGTGTGGAGAAGTGAAATGGAAGCGATACATGGGAAGATGGGCGGGGGGGGGGGGGGGGCAAAAGGGAGGCGATACATGGGAAGATACGGGGGAGCCAAAAGGGGGCGAGCTCCAGCAGCCTCCACCAGAGAGTGATGGAGCAGCAGAGAGCGCAGAATCCGGACCTTTAGAAGTCCGCTCCGGTGAGGGACGGCCCTGCCTGCCCGGTGCTCAGACAGTGAAGCGGGTGCAGAATCCTAGGTGGGACAGCGTGGTCTCAGGATCCCCCGGGGTCACAGGAACACTGACAGTGCCTGAGTGCAGCAGAGCTCCCAGACATCGGAGCAGGGAAGCCGGCTGCAGCGGGCTCTTGGCCAGTGGTGGCCGTAGCCCTGGAACCCAGCAGGGTCAGTGGGTCCCAGCACCCTCAGCGCAAAGGCTCTCCGAGCAGGAGCCCAGCAGGCGGCAGAACCGGCAAGCCCCCCCTTGCTCCCCCTGGGGAGGAGCAGCGCACATGTCCACACAGCAGGAATCTGCAGGGTTTGGAAGGCGAAGCAGGGTCCGTGCCTGAGATGGAAATGCTTGGTCACAGGCTGGGTGAGCACAGTGTGCGGTCCGGTACCAGGGAGACAGGAGTGATGGGTTGCCTTTCACTGGGGGTGCGCTAAGGAGCGGGACCCTGAGCTTTCGGCCCTGGGGCTGGGGATGAGGAGGCCACCACTTTCGCTCTCAGCCTCTAAAGAGGCCTGCAAGGCCTTCACGGAACAAAATCCACAGAGAGCAACCCGGACCAGATTACTTAGCCTGGCCCCCTGGCAAGGGCGGTGCACGCCCACTCGGGGCAAAGACCCCTGAGAATCAGCGCAACAGGTCCCTCCCCCAGAAAGTCAGCAAGAGCGTGCGGCCCAGACCAACTTTACCGAACACTGAGAACCGCAAAACTCCAGCGCTAGGGGAATATAACATACACAATTCATAGCGTTTTCCCCCATGATTCTTTGGTCTTTCCATTTTATTTATTTATTTTTTTTTTTCGCTTTCCTTTTGCAACCAATTTCTTATTTTATCAAACTTTTAGGAAATATTTTTTAGTTTTCATTCTTACAGTTACATGCTATCCTTCCATTGTTTTTAATTTTATTTGTGTAAGTTTTTTTTTTTTTTCTTTACACCCTTGCGGTGCAGTTTCTTCCACCAGACCAAAATACACGTAGTGTACGGTATATGATTCTGTTTTCTTCACCTGTCTCATCAAAATCGCTTTTTTTTTTCTTTTTTCTCCTTCTTTGTTTCTTTCTTGTTAAGTTCTTTCTATGTTCTGTCTCCCTTTCTGATATTTCCCACTTATTTTTTGTATCCCCCAAATGAATGAGACAAAGACTCCTAACTCTGGGAAACGAACTAGGGGTGGTGGAAGGGGAGGTAGGCAGGGGGTGGGGGTGACTGGGTGACGGGCACTGAGGGGGGCACTTGATGGGATGAGCACTGGGTGTTATTCTATATGTTGACAAATTGAACACCAATAAAAAATAAATTTATAAAAAATAAAAAAATAAGGTCTTTCTAAATTTTCATCTTTACAGTTACATTCTATCCTGTCAATGTATTTAATATATATAATATATATGCAAGGTTTTTTTTCTTTACAATTGTGAAGCCATCTTTTTTTTTTTTTAATTTTGTTGTTTATTTATTCATGACAGACACAGAGAGAGGGAGGCAGAGACCCAGGCAGAGGGAGAAGACCGCTGAGCTGCCGGGGCTGCCCTTCTTCACAATTTTGAGATGTAGTTTCCTCTAACCGAAGGAAATACACTCAGAATATAGTGTATTGCTCTGTTTTCTTCACCTGTCTGTTGATATTTCTTCTTTTTTTCTCTTTTAATTTTCATTTTTACAATTGCATTCTATCCTTTCCTTGTATTCTATTCAATTTGTTTAGTACCTATAAAAGTTTTCCTTTTGTTACAATTTTGGGATTTAGTTTTCTAACAAACGGACCAAAATACACACAGGATCCAGTGTATTACTCTATTCTCTTCACCTGTCTGATTATATTCTCTCTTTTTAATTTTTCTTTTCAGTTCTGGGTCTCTTGTGATTTGTGTAGTGTATATTTCTCTGGGGACATTGTTGCCATTTCAGTATTTTGTTCTCTCATTCATCGATTCTTCTCTGCACAGATGGAAAAAACCTCATCTCATAAAAGAGAACCAAAGGCAGTACTGAATGCCAGGAACCTAGTGAGTATGGACATAAGTAACATGGTAGAACTAAAGTTCAGAATAATGATTATAAAGATACTATCGGGGCTTGAATAAAGCATCAAAGACACTAGACAAAGCCTTTCTGGAGAAATAAAAGAACTAAAATCTAATCAAGTTGAAATTTCAAAAAGGCTATCAATGAGAAGCATTAAAAAATGGAGGCGCAAAAAAAAAAAAAATGGAGGCTCTGACTGCTCGGATAATTGAGGCAGAAGATAGAATTAGTGACATAGGGCAGCCCGGGTGGCCTAGCGGTTTAGCGCCTGCCTTCAGCCCAGGGCGTGATCCTGGAAAACCCGGGATCGAGTCCCATGTGGGGCTCCCTGCATGGAGCCTGCTTCTCCGTCTGCCTGTGTCTCTGCCTCTCTCTCTCTGTATGTGCGTCTAATGAATAAATAAATAAAATCGTTTTTAAAAGCCCCAATCAAAAGTTATAGGGTATCAGGTTGGATAAAAAAGTAAGGACCATTGATACGCTGCCTGCAAGAGACTCATTTTAGGCCCAAAGACACCTCCAGATTTAAAGTGAGGGGGTGGAGAAAGATTTATCATGCTAACGGACATAAAATGAAAGCTGGGCTGGCAATCTTTATATCAGACAGACTAGATTTTTTTAAAGATTTTATTTATTTATTTATTAAGGAGAGACAGAGAGAGAGGCAGAGACACAGGCAGAGGGAGAAGCAGGCTCCCTGCAGGGAGCCTGATGTGGGGCTTGATCCCGGGACAATGGGATCAAGACCTGAGCCAAAGGCAGATGCTCAACCACTGAGCCACCCAGGTGCCCCCAGACAGACTAGATTTTAAAGCAAAGACTGTAGGGGCCCCTGAGTGGCTCAGTGGTTAAGCGTCTGCCTTCGGCCCAGGTCGTGATCCTGGGGTCCTGGGATTGAGTCCAGTATCAGGATCTCTGTGGGGAGCCTGCTTCTCCCTCTGCCTGTTTCTCAGCCTCTGTCTCTCTCTCTCTGTATGTCATAAATAAGTGAATAAAATCTTTAAAAAAAAAAAAACACACACACACACACTGGAAGAGCCAGAAGTGGCATGCCTTCTGTTAGAAAGCACTAAGAAGCCCACAGTACCACCGAGGAGTAATGTTCTCCCGAGAAAATTGAACTTGCTTCTGGCCTCCAACTGGGGTGAACATATAGTGACAGGAAATACAGCTCTCTTCAGGAGAAGAAGGCACAGGGTCTGCTCTGTGGCGAGAGCTCTGGGCATCTGCAGGAACGTGTTTGCTTTGTTTTGCATCCAGTCTGCTCAAGAAAGGCACCATTTCCCTGCCTACCACAGTGATGCCACAACACTGCCCAGCAGCCTTGCCTATTCCAAGCCAATGGTGCCTGCCTTTCCCTTTATCCTGGGAGAATGGCCCCTGGATGCTTAGATCTGCATTTGCTCCCTATCCCCTAGGTCAAGTCAGAAAGCTAGGATAAAATCCTGGATCTGACAAGCCAGTTCACTGTACCCGTGCCACTGATCTTGGCGCAAGGCTGCTCTAGGCTCGGAGGATCAGGCCCTCCAGACTAGCCTCTCTAGACCTCTGCCTCCTGCTCTCTGTTGCAGGGCCCTGAGCTACTGCATGCCGTTGTTCTTCCCCGGGCATTTGCTTTTGCCACGCTGCTAGTGGTCCTCTTGGGACATCCTCAGGTCTCGCCCTCAATGTCACCTTTTCCATGAGTCCTTCTATGAATACCCAATCCTAAATTGCAACCCCTCCTCCCACCCCATCCCCAACACTCTGCATTCAGCTCTGTGGATTCGATTTGTTTCCATAGCATTGAAAACTACTCAGCCTACTTCACCTTTCACTTCATTTCATGATTCACTTCAGTGTACACCGCTACACATGCTAGGCTATGAGCACTACAGAGGCAACGAATCTGTTCAATGCTGTATTCTTAGAGCTTTGAGCAGCGCCTGGCACATGGTACATGTTTACTACTCATGTTGAGAATGAATAAAGAACTGCCAGCTCCAAGGTCCTGGTCCTTGGAGCCTCTCGTCCCTAAACCCCCTTGGCATCTCTAACCCCCACAACTATCCAAACAGGCAAAGTTTGAATGCTCCCGTCCATGCTCTACTTATTGGCTCATGGACAAGGTAAGCCACTGAGTTTACCGGGGACTCTGGAGACCCCTAGCCCCAGTCCCTGGTTTGTGCTCCTGGTATTCTGGCAGAAGTCAGCGTAGTAGGATTCCAAACAACTATGGCTGACTGCACACTCTCTCCTGCCAGCAGGCAGCTATGGCCTTCACCCTTATGCTCTGCTCTTCCTTCTTGTTGGCTTCGATCTATAAGTTGCTACAGTCAAGGACTCACGTGTACTGGGGTTTGGGTTGGGCCACAGAAGGTTTTACAGATAGCCAGTTCACACAGCGCATGCCCATTGATTCCAGAGGGCACACCCATGTTCACATATGACCATAAAAAGACTTCCCTAGCGAAGGTAGAAAGGAGGGTAACTAAGATGGTTTGCAAGGTTACTTTCAAACCCAAAACACTCCAACCACTAGGATTTATCCCCATTTCCAGAATGCAGGTGCGCTCCTTGCCTTTGCACATACTGTTCCTGCATCTTGAGGTATCGGAGATACTTTACTTGCAATGAGAAGGGCTCTTGCTGTCGGTGCTGTCCTTCCTGATAATGCCAAAGGCCAGCCTTCTCGTGAGAAGGCATCAGACACACTCAGAGGGACATTCTACTACAACTGGACCAGTACTCCTCAGAAATGTCAAGGCCATAGATATAAGCAGAACACTGGCCTTCCAGAGATGTCCGCATCCTAATGCTCACAGCTGGAATATGTTAAGTTACACATCAAAGTGGAATTAACGCAGAAGATGGAATTGAAATTACCAATTGCCTGACCTGAAGATAGGGAGATTGTTCAAGATAATCCAGGTAGACCCAATGTAAATACAATGCTCCAAATGTGGAAGGAGACGGTCATGTGAGAGACTCAACTGCCCATTGCTGGCGTTGAAGATGGAGGAAGGGTCTCTGAGCCAAAGATGGTGGTCACCCTCTGGGTGCTGGAAAAGTCATGAAAACACATTTCTCCGTGGAGACTTCCCAAAGCATCACAGCCCTGCTGATGGCTTGATTTTAGCCCAGTGAGACTCTTCTGGGGCTTCTGACTTCCAACATTTGTGTTGTTCCATTAATGAATTTGTGCTGTACCACTAACTTTGTGGTGATCTGTTACAACAGCAATAGGAGGGCAGCCCCAGTGGCACAGCGGTTTAGTGCCATCTGGTGCCCGGGGTGTGATCCTGGAGACCTGGGATTGAATCCCAAGTCGGGCTCCTTGCATGGAGCCTGCTTCTCCCTCTGCCTGTCTCTCTCTCTCTCTCTCTCTCTCTCTCTCTCTCTCTCAATCAATCAAACAATCAATCAATCTTTAAAAAGAAAAACAACAACAACAGCTGTGGGAAAGTAATACAGTTTCAAAAAAAAAACAGGAAATACGAAGGAGCTATCTCATATTGGAGGACATGAAGCAGACATAATGACTGCATGTAATGTGCCATCCAGGGTTGCAAAGAAAAAGGGCACATTCCTACCCCTTTGCCCCCAGGGCTCTTGGCCCCTTGGCCACTTTATGGTCCCTCCGACTGTACCACCACTCTGGACAATTGCAGGTGCCCAATTGGGACATACACAGGAGTCTGCGGCTGAGCTGGAGAGACAAGACCACCCATGAGGACAGTGCATGCCTCCCCCCACATTCCTCTTTGCAGGATCAAGCATCCTATCCCCCACAGTGAGAGAAACTGAGGGACAAGGTTGAGGGACTGGGTCCTGACAGTTGGAGAATGGCCAGCACGAAGCTGGGGGTGTAGGAAACTGCATGAAGCTGTTTCTACAGAAGCCTCGGGAGCCAAGGGATTCGTTACCACACTGTGAGCTCACAGAGCACAGTCCACTGTCTTCTCTTACTAGGGGACATAATTCAGGCACACATGTTTTCCTAGGTGCAAGACTCCGGATTCTGCACCTTAAGGTGCAAGGCTGGGGTGGAGGTGTTCAAAAGAGGAGCTGCCCCACAGGAAGCTGCCTGTCCCCGGTGGTTCTTGTCAGAGAACTCCTGAGTCATAGCCACCGCTCTGTGCAGCTGGGACCCTCGTGAAGGCCACTGTGAGGTTGGCTTTCTGAGGCTGAGCCAGAGTGGGAGTGTGGACCTGTCAGCCATCCCAACAGCCGCCTGGGAACCTAGGGTCCCGAAACGGGCCCTTTGAGCAGAGGAAAGTGTAGTGAGTGACGGCGGTGGTCACCGGGATGCTCTGCCACACCCCGCAGGCCCTCGGGCTCACATGAGGATTTTGTAAGCAGCCGGGCAGGAGGGCCTTCGGGTCCCCAGGTGGCAAGCAGGCTGTGCAGAAGGTCGGCCGCCCCATGAGATGGGGTTGGAGGAGCACCTGCCATCCCAGGGCTGTGGTCTTGGCACAAGTCCCAGGAGCAGGCTCTGTGGGGCAGTCGTGGCTGGACGCGGGGACACCTCTGCTAATGTTGCTTGCTGTGGGGAACTGGTGGGTCCCACAGTGTTCTTACTCAGCGTTGAGAAGGACTGTTGGGCTGTAGCAGCCAGGACACCCCCGGGCCTCTTCCCCCTTTGTTGGAGTCATTCTGGGGAGCATCTCTTTAGCCACAGCCTCTTGTGTGGACACATCCACCCAGGCCCTGAACTGTCATTGCAGGGCAAAGCAAGTCAGACAGGAGCTCACTGGCCTTGAGGACTCACTCTCGGTCCTTGTCTTCCGGATCTGAGAAGCCTCTGCTTTTTCCCAGGCTGAGCAAAAGGCCTGCTCTACACTCTGGTCTCCTTTGCGAGGAGTTGAGCTGCTGCCTGGCTCTTGCCAGACCTGCCCTGTGGCAGATACCCGTGCAGGTGCCTTAAGGCCCTTCGTGGGCAAATAAGTGTTTGCAGGTCTCCATCTGGCATCACTGAGAGCCTCCTGCTAAAATCCGGGGAAGACAGCTGGGAGGCAGGGCTAGCGCAGGGGTTGCAGGGCTCGAGGAAGGAATGGATTCCAGAAATGCGTATTGAGATGGAAAAATGCAGACTAGCGTATGATGCTGGCTTGGAAGTTAGAGGAGGGGAAAGAAGTGAAGAAGATTCAGGAAGGTTGTGTTTCACACTGCCTGGTTTTGTGTGCTTGTGTTTGCTTTTCCTTTGAATCTTTCTTTCTTTTTCAGAAACTTAGCCATTACCTTTTGTTCAGTTGCTCTTTGCCCCTTTTATTTTAAAAAAAATCTAATGATCTATTAATTTTAAACTATTTTTTTTCGACTTGTAAAAAATTTGCAAAGATAGTACAGAGTTTTTATATGCCCCTCACTCAGTTTCCCATTATGACGGAAAGCGGAAGCGGTTGCTTCTGTCAATGTGGTATATTTGTTGCAATTAATGGGATAATTTTGACACTTCATTTATTACTAACTGAAGCCACACTTTACTCAGACTTCGGCAGTGTTTACCCAGAATCTGTGTTCTGTCCAGGATCCCCGTCAACATACCGCCTTACGTTATTTGTAGTGTTTCCTTGGCTGTGGCAGTTTCTTTGTTTCTGAGGAGCTTGACTCTTTTCGGGAGGAGTGATTAGATAGTTTGTACATTGTCTCTCACTCGCAATGTTTCTGATGTTTTACTCATGATTAGTCTGGAGTTCTGTGTTTTAGGAAGGAAGACCATAGCGGTGAAGTGCTACTGTCATGACATCCTATCAACACTACATACCAGTAGCTTGATTTATCACTGATGTGGTTTACCTTCACCACCTGACTGAGTTAATACCTCTTAGGTGTCTCCACTGTAAACTTACTGGTGTCAGCCCCCTTTGCATACTGTCCCCTTTGGAAGAAAGTCACCATATGTGGCCCACACCTCAACGCAGGGACTTATGCTGTACTACCTTCAAGTGAGAGTATCTGCGTAAACCAGAATTGTTCTCCATTGGAGACCTGCCTATTTCCCCATATTTATGTGTTTAATAAGTCAAATACTTTTCACAATACAGACACATGGGCATTTCTATTACAGGAAGAAATTACATGTGTGTTCACTACCCTGTGTGTATTCACATATGTATACAAATTTTAGATGTAATCATCTATATGTGCATTAAGCTACATAAGAGTTTTTACTGATGTTTTTGGCTCTAATCCACCACCACCTAGATCACTATAGCTTCCTCCTCTACGGTGAAAAACCTTGAGATTTGGACGTTGTTTATATGTCAGTGTCCTGTTGTCTCTGCTGGGTTATCATGGTTATCTCTGAAGGAGCTGCTGAAATAGAATTTGTGGATGGGCTAAGCATCAGTTCAGCTCCAGAACTCCCTGGAACCTCATCAAAGCTATGCCTGCCCTCTAGCCTCTGGACTCTGATAAGGCTACCTGGCCCCTGTCTATGGAGCTCTTGAAAGGTCAAGAGTACCCGTTATCTGAGTGTCTGAACTGATGAACAATTCAACTTTTGATGCTTTTGGGGGTTGAGATCACCTGTAACTAAGTATGGTCTTCTTTATCTGTCTGGAAAGTATTTCTTTCTACCAGAGCATGAGCTACAGGGTAAGCTGGACCCCAAGATGAGTCTTTGTTTCCTCACCTTTATTTAGCTTTATGACTCAGGGCATGTTATATGAGCTTTTGGTGCCTCAGTGCTTTTTCTCTGTTCTGTATTTGAATAGTCACTGGGAAGCTCCTCGAGGCTGGCAATTAGACTCTACCCAGAGAGAGGGCAGGAGAGCTGGATGAAAAACTGAGACCCCTCAGATCCGACAGCTGACAACCCTGCTATATGTTACTCATCCTTAAAACCGACTTATTTAATGATATACATTCTCCAGTGAGTGTTGGAAAGCCTAACTAGAAAATGAGAAATGTGCCCAAGTTCTCAGATTAAAGGTGATACATCATGGGAAATCATGAGTTGATACTTTGATTGATTATGATCAATCAAGTAATAATGATACTCTCAAGATGTTCCTTAAATAAATACCATAAAATTGCCTATTTGAAACTCTGCTATGGTGCAAAGTGTGATTGTTTTCCGTGACAATACTAGCTGAATGTTGAAGGTATTGCTGTAATCACAAAAACTCTCAAAATGTCCGGACATGAAGACAGTATACTAGGTCACCTTCTGTGATGTGGTGTAGTGTGGTATGGCTTAACACAAAGTAAAAGAACACCTGCAAAGACTAGGATTTTAATTTTGATTCCATACTTTGAAGGAAACTTCCACCAAATCACGAGGTGACAACTAAGCAAAGCTGGTTTGGTGAAAAGATAAAAATTTTGAGAAACATTTAGTAAGACAGAGAGAAAAAAGCAGACTCAACTACTAAAATAAAAAAATCGAAGTCGGGGTAGTATTACAGATCTTTTTTTTTTTAAAGAAGATTTTATTTATTTATTTATTTATTTATTTATTTATTTATTTATTTATTTATTAGAGAGGCAGAGACATACTCAGAGGGAGAAGCAGGCTCCCTGCGGGGAGCCTGATGTGGGACAGGACCCCAGGACCCCGGGATCACGCCCTGAGCCAAAGGCAGATGTTCAAGCCCTGAGCCACCCAGGCGCCCCAGTATTACAGGTCTTAAGGAAACAAAAAGGAATGTAAGAGAGTACTCTGAACAATTATACTCCAAGAAATTGTATAACCTAAATGAACTGGATATATTTTTTAAGACATAAACAACCAAAAGTAACTCAAGAGGAAAAGAAAATTCAATCAGATCTAACAGGTAAGGAGAATGAATCAGTGACCAGAAACGTCAAAGAAAGAACATCCCAAGACCAGGTGACTTCGCTCCTGTATTCTACCAATACTTGAAAGAAGAAAGAAATCCTCAGGCAGCCCCGGTGGCACAGCGGTTTGGCGCCGCCTGCAGCCTGGGGCGTGATCCTGGAGACCCTGAATCGAGTCCCGCGTCAGGCTCTCTGCATGGAGCCTGCTTCTCCCTCTGCCTGTGTCTCTGCCTCTCATTCTCTCTCTGTGTCTCTATAAATAAATGAACAAAATCTTTGAAAAAAAAAGAAGAAAGAAAGAAAAGAAAGAAAGAAAGAAAGAAAAGAAAGAAAGAAAGAAAGAAAGAAAGAAAGAAAGAAAGAAAGAAAGAAAGAAATCCTCAATTTCTTCCCAAAATATGGAAGTGGAGGGAATACTTCCTATCTCGTTCTGTGAGGTCAGCAGTACTGAGGTAGTAAAGCCTGACAAAGACATCAAAAAAATAAAATAAAATAAACTGACACTCTTTCATTTAAAAAAAAAAAAGCTTTCAACAAACTAGAAATAAAAGACTTTAACATGATAAAAGGCATTCACGAAAATTCCACATCTAACATACTGAATGGTTAAAGATTGAAATTTTCCCATTAAGCCAAGAAATAAGAAAGAAGGCAAGGGCCGCCTAAGTGGCTCTGTCGGTTATGCAGCAGGCTCTTGATTTCTACTCAGGTCATGATCTCAGGATTGTGAGATCAGGCCCTGCATTGGGCTCCATGCTCAGGGGCGTCTGCCTGAGATTGTCTCTCTTCCTCTTCCTCTCCCTCTCAATCTCTCTCTAAAATAAATAACCAATAATATTCTTTTAAAACCCGACAATGCCTGCTTTTGCTTCTTTTATGTTATTATACTGAAAGTGCTAGCCAGAGTGATTAGGCAAAAAAATAATTTTAATAAATAATAAATAAATAGTCATAATAATAAAGACTAATAAAGTGGGAAAAAAAGTTTAAAAAAAGAAGTAAAAGCAGAAGAAAATACTTAAAATAAGTTTATCCAAGGAAATAGAAGACATATACACTACAACTTACAACATATTGCTCGAAGAATTTAAGAAGATTTCAGTATTTGGAAAGATATCTTGCGTTCATGGAGTTGAAGACTTAATTTTCTTAAGATAGCAGTTGTATTAAAGCAATTTACAGATTCAATACAATCCCTAAAAGGAATCCCAACAATCCTGTTTGAAGAAATGGAAAAGCTGATTCCAAAGTGTATATGGAGGGACGCCAGGGTGGCTCAGGGGTTGAGCATCTGCCTTTGGCTCAGGTGGTGAAACCAAGGTCCTGTGATTGAAACTCGCAGGGAGTCTGCTTCTCCCTCTGCCTACATCTCCACCTCCCTCTGTGCGTCTCTCATGAATAAATAAATAAAATCTAATAAATAAATAAAGAAATAAAGAAAGTGTATTTGGAGTACAGATGCTCCTTTGGATAATTATGTAGGTATCCTTCGGGTTGGGTAAATACCTCGTAGAAAAGAACCGAGATGTCCATCAATAGATGAATGGATAAAGAATATATATCTGGCACATTGGTGGTAGGGATGAAAAATAGTGCCGCTTTTGTGAAAGATGTTTGCCAGTGGTAAAAGTCTATCAGTTTGTCAAAAAGTTAAACTTTTTAAAATTATATTTATATTTTTTACTTTTAATTTATATGACTATCAATTCCACTCCTATGTATATGCTCAAAAAATGGAAAACAGGTATTCAAACAAATACCCGTGTAGAAATGTTCACCAAAATTCACAATAGCAAAAGGATGAAACGACCCAAATATCCATCAATTTGAGAATGAATAAGCAAAATGTATAGGCCTATAAAGAAATATTCAGCCGCAAAAAAGAATGAAGTCCCGTTACAGGCTTTAGCAGGATGCACCTTGAAAACTGCTGAGTTGAAGAAGCCAGACACAAAGATATCATATTGCAAATTCCGATTATATGAAATACACAGAACGGCTATATTCATAGAGAAAGCAGAGTAGCGGTTGACAGGGTCTGAGGGAGGAGGGAATGGGCAGTGACCACTTATCGGATGCGACGTTTGCTTTTGGGCTGATGCAAGTGCTTTGGAACCAGACAGAGGCGATACTCGTACAACACCGCAAATGTACGAAATGGCACTGAATTGGACACTATAGAATGACTTCATGTTATGTGTATTTACAATAAATAAATAAATAAATAAATAAATAAATAAATAAATAAATAAATAAAAACTATTGATAAATGCTGTGAAACAAGAAAACATGAATCTGCTGGAAACAAGGAGTACCTTCCCCTTCTCTCAATGGCCCTTTGCCCTCAACCTAGGGTCAAGCTCCGCGGCCTAACATGCTGGGTTAAAGGTCTAGCCCGAGCCTGTTCGTCTGGCCTCGTCTTCTGCCTTCCACCACACTGTAGCCTTTCTCTTTCCATACATGGAACTGTTTTCTCTGATATTGAGCAACGGGGTCCTCATTATCTCAACTACGCTCGCTATTCATTCCCACCTAGTAAACATATGAGTGATTAGAGAATTGCTAATTTCTACTCCTGTGATCCAGATATACTAATTAGGATACAGAACTCGTGTCTCCTTCAATGTGGTCTGGCTGTTCTTACAAGAAATATACACAGGATCAGATGAGTCCATAGAACAGGCACAGTGGCACTGACCCTGGACCTTCTGTTAACTGGGTGACAGATGAATTTAAGGAGCAAGGGGATCTGAGGATACTGGTGAGAGGGTTTAATTCAGCTGCTGGCCATGCGCACAGGGAAGATGGACCGCTGGGCGCAGGTTAGAGGTAGAAACTTACATAGAGGCCAGTGAAGATTTTTCAAGTGTGGCTGAGTCTTGACTAGCCGGACATTCCAAGACACTCTCTCTGCTACAGGGCACAAGGCAGAGAATGGCTGGTGGTGACAAGACCGATCAGTAAAAAGAAAATCTATCACCTGTCCAGGTGTGAGCTGCTGAGAGCATGACTAAGACAGGGACTGGGGGTGGAGAGGACAGAGACACAGAATGTACTCACGAGCCCTCCACTGCTTTCCTCGGAGGGGACACTTTTCCAACTGCCACCCGCTGCCCGCAAGCTTCACCTCCTCTTCACTCCTGGAGCCATGTAATCCGAGACTACATTTTTGCTTGAACTCCATCTTCCTAGCCAGCGAGGCTTCTTTTGTTTAGCAAACCTAACTGCGGTTTTGGCTTCATTCACCCAGATGGCACCCCCAGATCTCAGCAAGAAGGACTGCACAGTTGAGAGTAAAATCTTAAAACATCCCTAAAGAGTTACTGTGTCCCTGCTAACTCCACTGCAGCGTCTCATATGATACTCTGGAAAGTAGTCTGCAGGTTATGGTCTTTCGCAGGTTGTTTAAATGTTTTAAGTTGGATTCTTTAAATTGGCAGACTTTTTCTTCTTTTGAAAGCCCTTGCCATCCCTGAATGAACAGCAAAGCCCAAGTTCACAGAATCCAAGGAAAGGACCACCCTAATCCTCACTCCCTTCACCAGTTGGACTCTGGGTCCTTCCCACTCTCCCTCCACAAAACCCTTTGCCAACCATTGATGACTCTGGGAGGTCCCACCCAGAGCCAGCTCTCTAAGGTGAGATCTTGAGGACACTGCCTCACGTCTCTGAGAACTTGAGAAACTATCTAAAATGGGAAATTTCATGTTTCCCACACACTGTTTGCAGTAACTGTTGTGATAAGTAAAACACCAATGCCCACAGGAGGTGTTCTGAATCGAGAGGGGCTGTAATCTCAAGCACCCATTGCTTTCTTGTAGGCGTCCATTTAATTGCCTTTTAGTATGAGAAAAAGACCATAGTACCCAAATAGATTTTATACACACACACACACAGACACACACACACCCTGGATGGAGAGTCAAGAATGTCTTGAATGTACGGAGCACAAGTGTAAAGTATCGAGGGATAAAGGACTCATGGCTACTGCAGCCTAGTTGCAGTTTGAAACTCTATGGCACTGTAGATATGTGTGTATGGGGGGGGGGGGCTTGAACATATGATTGGATTTTGAAATCAAAGGAAGCATCTTCTATTTCAAAAAACCAGCAATAGCTGTTCTTGTGTTCCTTTTCAGCTTTGGTTTTCGGTTTCACTTGCAAACCGCCAGACACATCCCACACAGCCAGCCACCACAGACATGTGAAGACTCTTCCTACCATCTCCTGTTGGGTTCAAAAGAACTTCATGGAATGAATCCTGTCTTCTTTTAACCAGAGAAGCACTTCTTTGGAATGCTTCATTCTTCCCTTTCTGCCTGTCTCTGCCACAGGCAAGTTTCATGCTTACGGAAAAGCATTGGCGTAAATCTTCATGAAATCATGTTAGGTGATAATTTCTTAGATATCATAGAGTCTCAATCTGTTTGAGCTACCATAAGGAAACACTATAGACTGGGTGGCTTAAACAATAGTAATTTATTTCTCATGTTTCTGGAGACTGGAAGTCCAAGACCAAGGTCTGTCAGGATGAAATTTTCAGTTGAATCCCTCTCTTGGCTTGCAGATGGGCACTTTTGTTCTGCATCCTCTATGGCCTTTTGTCCATGCTCACACAAAGAAAGATAGTATAAGTACACTAATCCCATCATGGGGGATCCCACCACCATAAACTCATCTAATTCTGTCTCCCGAAGGCCTATCTCCAAATACCATCACATGGGGAGCTGTCACATAAATTTGGGGGTAGGGACACAGATCAGTCCATAGCAGATATCAATACCCAAATGACAAAAATATAGATAACTTAAATTTCATAAAACTTAAAAATGCTTGTGCTTCAAAGGACTCATTTTAAAAAATACCACCCACAGATTGGGAGAAAATACTTGTTCATCATGTATAAATGTGTAGTATACAGAATATACAAAGAACTGTTATGCGGATCCCTGGGTGGCTCAGCGGTTTTGCGCCTGCTTTCGGCCCAGGGTGTCATCCTGGGGGTCCTGGGATCAAGTCCCACACTGGGCTCCGTGCATGGAGCCTGCTTCTCTCTCTGCCTATGTCTCTGCCTATGTGTGCGTGTGTGTGTCTCATCAATCAATAAATAGAAACTTAAAAAAAAAGAACTGTTACAACTCAACAAAGAAGAGAAAAATAATCCAATTTTGAAAGGAGCAAAAGATTTGAATAGAGGTTTCTGCAAATAAGGTGTATCAGTAACCAATAAGCACATGAAGAGATCTCAACAGAATCGTTAGGGAAATGCAAATCAAAACCACTATGAGTAGGTACTTCAAACTTGCTGGCTAAAAGAAAAAGATACAAAGTAACAACTATTGGTGATGATATGAAGAAATTGAAATCTTCATATATTGTTAGTGGTAACATAAAATGGCACAGTCACTGTACAAAGCAATCAGCAGTTCCTCCAAAAGTTAAACAGAGTATAAACATGTGACCCATTGATACCACTCCCAAGTATATATCCAAGACAAATGAAAATATATGTCCACACAAAAACCCTATCCACAAATGTTCATTGCACCATTCCTTACACATATAACCCAAATCAGGAAACAATTCCAACGTCCATCAACTGATGAATACATAACAGTATGGTCTAGCTACATATTGAAATATTATTTGCCAGTACGAAAAGATGAAACACTGATACATGGTATAATATGGGTGAACCTTGAATATTGCATTCTTAGGCAGAAAAACTAGACACAAAAGACCACATATTTTATTATACTATCCATATGAAATATCCAGAATATGCACATCACTAGACACAAATAGTAGAGTAATACTTGCCTAGGGCTAGGGAAAAGGATAATGAGAAGTCACTCCTAAAGTTGAGAGCCTTTTGAAGTGATGAAAATGATCTGGAGTTAGATAGTGGTGATGGTCCACAGTCTAGTGAATATAGTAAAAGGCACTGAACTGTACACCTGATTTTTATCATTTAGGAAGGTTTTATTTATTTATTTGAGATGGAGAGAAAAAGAGAGAGAGGACACAGGCAGGGTAGAGGGGAAGAGGAAAAGGAAGAAGCAGACACCCCCTCATCTCCCACTGAACAGGGAGCCTGATGTGGGGCTCGATCCCAGGACACCCGGATCATGTTGTGAGCCGAAGGCAGACACTTAACCAACTGAGCCACCCAGGTGCTCCTGAATTGTATACTTTAAAATGGTAAATTAGATGGCATGTGAATGAAATCTCAATAAAGAATAAGAAAGTGAAAACAGGAGAGGAGAGGGAAAGAGCACAGATGGAGAGACCCTGGGTGGTGCAGCCTGCTGAGACTGCTGGCAGCTGAGACAGCGGGGACTCAGGGAAAACCCTGACATCACAGGCCCTGCAGTTAGCACAGGGAAAGGCAGCTCACCACTGGAAGATTTTGAAACTCGTAGCAACAACAAACCTTGGACCCAGCTAAATTGCGGAGTAGAAGTGTTACTCCCCACACACTAACAAAGAAGAGGCATGCCAATTTCCAGTCTTAAGTGCTATTCACCTCATTCTCTGCTGTACTCCTACAGATGATGTCTGGCTGCAAATCAATAAAAAATATTACAAAAAACCAACACTCCAAAATCAAGAACAGTCAACCTACTGCTAATAGCAAAAACAGCAAATAGAACGGTACTCCAAGGTGATCTATATTCTAGCTATATTAGGAAGAAAGTTTTATTTTATTGTTTTAAGATTTTATTTATTTATTCATGAGAGACACAGAGACAGGTGGAGTCACAGGCAGAGGGAGAAGCAGGTTCCCTGCAGGCAGCCCGATGTGGGCTTCGATTCAGGGACCCTGTGGAACACAACCTTAAACGAAGGCACACAGCCAATTGCTGAGCCACCCATGTGCCCTAGGATGAAACTTTAAGTCACCAATGATTAACATATTAAATAATCTAGAAGAAGAGGTGAATAACGTGCATGAAGAGATTGGTAATTTTAACACAGATGTAAGCAATAAGACAACCAAATTTAAAAGCTAGAATTGGAAAACAATATCTGCTAAAAGGATTATAAACAGACTGAACATGGTAGAGGAAAGACAGAATCAACTTGAGTAAGTAAATTAGAAATCGAGGCGAGGCCAGATGGTGGAAGAGTCGGGTCCCCAAGTCACCTGTCGCCACCAAATTACCTAGATAACTTTCAAATCACCCTGAAAACCTAGGAATTCGGCCTCAGATTTAAAGAGAGAACAGCTGGAATGCTACAGTGAGAAGGTAGGAAGACAGAAAAATAATAAAGAAATAAAGCAGCATCCAAGGGGGAGGGGGACCCGCGAGGAGCTGGGAGAGAGACCCCAGGACAGGAAAGCCCCGACCCAGAGAAGCAGGAGCTTTACCAATCTTTCTGGACAGATGGCATTCGCAGGGAACTCGGGCAGGATCACAGGAGGGGCAGGGATGCCCTCAGGTTCCCGGGGGCACTTACAGAGGACCTGTGCCCTGAGGGAGAGCACGCCACACACCTTGAGCCAAGCTACTTATAGGGCTGGACAGTGTGCCCGGCAGGGCCTCGGGAGCAGCTCAGGCGGCACAGGTCCCGGAGCCCAGGGCACCGGGGGACACAGCCCAGGATCTGGTGCTCCCCCAGGGACAGGCGGAGGCCGGGAGGACACAGAGCAGCAAGGACACTCCTGCCACCGGGCAACCCCGAGCTGTGCAGGTCCACTCCCGCCGGCCCCCGAGGCATCCAGGCCCCTACAGACTGGGACACTGTGGTAGTTACTGGAGGAGCTGACTCTAGAGATGGAGACTGGCCGCTGCCACTGTCGTTGTTCCTCCTAGTGTCGCCTTGTGCCTGTGACTGAGCAAGGCCACTAGGGAGGAGGGGCCTCAAAGGATAAACACCTTCCACTGAGTCGTGCACCTGGTAGGAGACTGGGCACCTCCCCCAGTTGCACACAACTGAGAATGAGCACCGCAGGCCCCTCCCCCAGGAGACCAGCTGGAAGGACAGGGGAAGAGCAAGTCCTTGACCAAGCAGACCTGGAAAGTTCCAGGGGAATTCGAGAGATTTACAGTATATAGAAACAGAGGATACCCTTCCTTGTTTATTGTTTTCTGTTTCCACTGCCCCCCTTTTTTCTCTATTTTGTCCTTTATCCAGTACAACTTGTTTTTGGCCTCTCTTCACTGAGCAAAATGAATAGAAGGAAAAACTAACCACAAAAGAAAGAATCAGAAACAGTACTCTCCCACAGAGTTACAAAATTTGGATTATAATTCAATGTCAGAAAGCCAATTCAGAAGCACAATTATAAAGCTATTTGCAGCTCTGGAAAAAAGCACAAAGGATTCAAGAAACTTCATAACTGCAGAATTTAGATCTAATCAGGCTGAAATTAAAAATCAATTAAATGGGATGCAATCCAAACTGGAGGTCCTAATGATGAGGGTTTACAAGGTAGAAGAACGAGTGAGTGACATAGAAGACAAGTGGAAGGCAAGGAAGGAAACTGAGGAAAAAAGAGAAAAGCAATTATAAGATCATGAGGATAAGTTAAGGGAAATAAATGACAGTCTCAGAAGGAAAATTATATGTTTAATTGGGGTTCCAGAGGGTGCCGAAAGGGACAGAGGACCAGAAAGTGTATTTGAACACAAATCATAGTTGAGAACTTCCCTAACTTGGGGAGGGAAACAGGCATTCAGATCCAGGAGATAGAGAGATTCCCCCCCAAAAAAAAAATCAATAAAAACCGTTCAACACCTCGACATTTAATGCAAAACTTGCAAATTCCAAAGAAAAAGAGATTATCCTTAAAGCAGCAAGACACAAGAGATGCCTAACCTTTATGGGGAGAACTATTAGGTAAACAGCAGACCTCTCCACAGAGACCCGGCAGGCCAGAAAGGGATGGCAGGATATATTCAGAGTCCTACAGGAGAAAAACCTGCAGCCAAGAATATTTTATCCAGCAAAGCTCTCATTCAGAATACAAGGAAAGATAAAGAGCTTCCAACATAGGAAGAAACTGAAAGAATATATGACCACCAAACCAGCTCTGCAAGAAATAATAAGGAGGACTCTGTAAAAGAAAGAGGAAGTCCAAGGAAACAATCTACAAAAAGGGAACTGAATAGGTATCATGATGACACTAAATTCATATCTTTCAATAGTAACTCTGAATGTGAATGGGCTTAATGATCCCATCAAAAGGCGCAGGGTATCAGACTGGATAAAAAAGCAAGACCCATCTATTTGCTGTCTACAAGAGACTCATTTTAGACCTAAGGACACCTCCAGCTTGAAAATAAAAGGTTGGAGAACCATTTACCATTCCAATGGTCCTCAAAAGAAAGCAGGGTTAGTGATCCTTATAGCAGATAAATTAAACTTTATCCCAAAGACTGTAGTAAGAGATGAAGAGGGACGCTATATCATACTTAAAGGATCTATCCAACAAGAGGACCTAACAATCATGAATGTTTATGCCCCGAATGTGGGAGCTGCCAAGTATATCAATCAATTAAGAACCAAGGTTACGACTTACTTAGATAATAATACACTTATACTTGGAGACATGATCACAGCGCTTTCTACAATCGATTGATCTTCCAAGCACAACATCTCCAAAGAAATAAGAGATTTAAATTATAAAGTGGACCAGCTAGATTTCACAGATGTTTCCAGAATTTTACATCCAAATGCAACTGAATACACATTCTTCTTCTGAAGAGCACATGGAAGTTTCTCCAGAATAGAGCACATACTGGGTCACAAATCAGGTCTTAACTGATACCAAAGGATTGGGATCATCCCCTGCATATTTTCAGACCATAATGCTTTGAAACTAGAACTCAACCATAAGAAGAAGTTTGGAAAGATTTCAAACACATGGAGGTTAAGGACCATCCTGCTAAAAGATGAAAGGGTCAACCAGGAAATTAGAGAAGAATTAAAAAGATTCATGAAAACTAATGAGAATGAAGATACAACCATTCCAAATCTTTGAGATACAGCAAAAGCAGTCCTGAGGGGGAAATACATCACAATACAAGCATCCATCCAAAAACTGGAAAGGAGTCAAATACCAAAGCTAACCTTGCAACTAAAGGAGCTGGAGAAGGAACGGCAAATGAAACGTTCACCCAGCAGAAGACAATTAATAAAGGTTCGAGCAGAACTCAATGAAATAGAGACCAGAAGAACTGTGGAACAGAACAACAAAACCAGTATTTGGTTCTTTGAAAGAATTAATAAGATAGGTAAACCAGGAGCCACGCTTATTAAAAACAAGAGAAAGGACTCAAATTAATAAAATCATGAATGAATAAATGAGAGATCACCACCAACACCAAGGAAATACAAACGATTTTAAAAACGTATTTTACACAATGATACACAAATAAATTACAATCTAGAAGAAATGGACACATTTCTGGAAAACCACAAACTACCAAAACTGGAACAGGAAGAAATAGAAAACCTGAATGGGCCAATAACCAGGGAGGAAATTGAAGCAGTCATCAAAACCTCCCAAGACACAAAAGTCCAGGGCCAGATGGCTTCCCAGGGGAATTCTCTCAAACGTTAAAGGAATGAACCATACCTATTGTACTAAAGGTGTTTGGCAAGATATAAAGAGATGGAATACTTCCAAACGTGATCTATGAGGCCAGCATCACCTTAATTCCAAAACCAGACAAAGACCCAACCTAAAAGGATAATTATAGACCAATATCCCTGATGAACATGGATGAAAAATTCTCAACAAGACACTAGCCAATAGGATCCAACAATACATTAAGAAGATTATTCACCATGGCCAAGTGGGATTTATGCCCGGGATGCAAGGCTGGTTCAACACTCGTAAAGCAATCAATGTGATTCATCATAACAGCAAGAGAAAAAACAAGAATCATATGATCCTATCAATAGATGCAGAGAAAGATTTTGACAAAATACAGCATCCATTCCTGATCAAAACTCTTCAGAGTGTAGGGATAGAAGGAACATTCCTCAGCATCTTAAAAGCCATCTACAAAAAGGCCACAGCAATTAACATTCTCAAAGGGGAAGCACTGGGAGCATTACCCCTAAGATCTGGAACACGACAGGGATGTCCACTCTCACCACTGCTATTCAACATAGTACTAGAAGTCCTAGCCTCAGCAATCAGGCAACAAAAAGAAATAAAAGCATTCAAATGGGCAAAGAAGGCAAACTCCCCCTCTTCGCCAATGACATGATATTCTACATAGAAAACCCAAAAGCCTCCACCCCAAGATTGCTAGAACTCATACAGCTATTTGGCAGTGTGTCAGGATACAAAATCAATGCCCAGAAATCAGTGGCATTTGTATACACTACCAATGAGACTGAAGAAAGAAAAATTAAGGAGTCAATCCCATTTACAATTGCACCCAAAAGCATAAGATACCTAGGAATAAACCTAACCAAAGAGGTAAAGGATCTATACGCTAAAAACTATAGAATACTTCTGAAAGAAATTGAGGGAGACACAAAGAGATGGAAAAATATTCCATGCTCATGGATTGGCAGAATTAATATTGTGAAAATGTCAATGTTACCCAGGGCAATATACACGTTTAATGCAATCCCTATCAAAATACCATGGACTTTCTTCAGAGAGTTAGAACAAATTATTTTAAGATTTGTGTGGAATCAGAAAAGACCCCGAAGGGCCAGGAGAATTTTAAAAAAGAAAACCATAGCTGGGTCATCACAATGCCTGATTTCAAGTTGTACTACAAAGCTGTGGTCATCAAGACACTGTGGTACTGACAAAAGAACAGAAACATAGATCAGTGGAACAGAATAGAGAATCCAGAAGTGGACCCTCAACTTTATGGTCAACTAATATTCTATAAAGGAAGAAAGACTATCCACTGGAAAAGGTCTCTTCAATAAATGGTGCTGGGAAAATTGGACATCCACATGCAGAAGAATGAACCTGGACCATTCTCTCACACCATACACAAAGATAAACTCAAAATGGATCAAAGATCTAAATATGAGACAAGAATCCATCCTAGAGGGGAGCTTTTTGAACTTGGCCACAGCAACTTCTGCAAGATACATCCATGTAGGCAAGAAAAACAAAAGCAGAAATGAATTATTGGGTCTTCCTCAAGATAAGAAGCTTATGCACAGCAAAAGAAACAGTCAACAAAACTAAAAGAACTTACAGAATGGGAAAAGATATTTGCAAATGACCTATCAGATAAACAAGTGGTATGTAAAATCTATAAAGAAGTTATTAAACTCAACAGCAATGAAACAAAAAATCCAATCATGAAATGGACAAAAGACATGAACAAAAATTTGACCAATGAAGATATAGACATAGCCAACAAACACATGTGAAAATGCTCTGCATCACTTGCCATCAGGGAAATACAAATCAAAACCACAATGAGATACCACCTCACACCAGTGAGATTGGGGAAAATCAACAAGACAGGAAACCACACATGTTGGAGAGAATGTGGAGAAAGGGGAAATGAAACCTCTTGCACTGTTTATGGGAATGTGAACTGGTGCAGCCACTCTGGAAAACTGTGTGGAGGTTCCTCAAAGAGTTAAAAATAGATCTGCCCTAGGACCCAGCAATTGCACTACTGGGGATTTACCCCAAAAATACAGATGCAGTGAAACGCTGGGACACCTGCACCCTGATGTTTCTAGCAGCAATGTCCACAATAGCCAAACTGTGGAAGGAGCCTCGGTGTCCATCGAAAGATGAATGGATAAAGAAGATGTGGTCTATGAATACAATGGAATATTACTCAGCCATTAGAAATGACAAATACCCAGCATTTGCTTCAGCATGGATGGAACTGAAGGATATTATGCTGAATGAAATAAGTCAATCGGAGAAGGACAAACATCATATGGTCTCATTCATTTGGGGAATATAAAATTAGTGAAAGGCAATAAAGGGAAAGGAGAGAAAATGAGTGAAAATATCAGTGAGGGTGACAAAACATGAAAGACACCTAACTCTGGAAAAAATGAACAAGGGGTAATGGAAGGGGAGGTGGGCGGGGGGTTGGGGTGGCTGGCTGATGGGCACTGAGGAGAGCACTTGGCAGGATGAGCACTGGGTGTTATGCTAAATGGTGGCAAATTGAACTCCAATAAAAAACATTTTAAAAATATAGTTACAATTGCTCAATGAAAAAAATAAAGTTCTGATGAATGGAATTGAGACTGCTGGAAACGATAAGGTAACTGTATATTGGAATACAGGAGATGTCTAAGAAGGTATGAGGAATAAAATGCATTTTTGTTGAGGGAAAGAAAGTATTTTTTCCCAAAATGAGATTGGCTATTTATAGAGAGATGAAGTTTATGAAATAATTTGAGTTAAAAAAGAAGTTGGAGGAAGGTTATAAACAGGAATCTTGGGGAAAAAGTATGCATGATCTGGACTCACTATGATTGGAATATATGAATTTTTAAAATATGCTGATATAAAATTGGAATTTTTTTTCCTGGAAATTGGCTTAACTTTGTTAAAAACACAAAAGCTTCTTTTTTATTTGGTCTGTTCTGGATAAGAAATTATAAACAAGCTATTTTATCTTTATCTGCCCAGAAAAACAAGATTTCTCTGTTTTTATTAGGTCTTTGATTACTAAATCTTCTCAATATTTAAAGAAGCTGTTTTGTTAACAATCAAGTAACCCTCTGTTTTTGCCTTTGGGATCTTTTATTGTCACCGTGGTTAAATACATGATAAAGTATTAAATTTTACAGTGACCTATGATCCTATTTAGGCATACCATCTAGAATCTTCTGAGGTTCTTAACAAACTTCCTAAAAATTCAAATTCTAAATAATCATTTTGACTAATTAGGTTTGTTTATTTGGTATGTTAAGTTACATTGGAACTATTGTCAAACAAATAATGATTAATTTTATGATATATTATGTGGGTAAATGTTATGATGTGTCTAAAAGTTATGTAAAATTCTTAAAGTTTTAGTATGTCCTGACATAATGTCATTACATGTAATTCTAATTAATAAAACATTGTGTGCCATAGAAATAACTGGATTTCCTTGTGAACCAGATTATAATGAAGTATTATCAGGTTTTTTAAAAAAATTGGATATATATGACATGGTTGTCCTTTTGTGTAGGGGGTAATTTTTGAGTATATATAATTATTTTCAAATAAAGATATGTATATGCATTTTGACCTTCCATATTACCAGAAAGCCTCATAGTGTGAACTATTGTCAAAAAAATCACTTTAGTAGAACTAAAAAAAATTAAATTAGAAATTATTCAAATGAAATACAAGGAGGAAAACCAATAACTGAAAAATAGTATAGAACATCCAAAAGTGGTGAGATAATATGAAATGACGTAGTTTGTGTGTTATCTGGAGTTCCAGAATAAGAAAGAGGTAAAAAACAGGGTAGATGATATATAGCTGAAGAGCTGATAAGCAAGAATTTTCTAAAGTCAGCAAAAGACAAAATACACACACAGATCCAAATAGCTCATGAAACACTAACCAGGATAAAAAGGACACACAAAACTCAAACTGTTGAAATGAAAGAGAAGTTTCCATGAAGGAAACAAGTGCCACAAGAAGAAAAAAAATATTACATACAGAGAAAAATGAGGATTATGGTAGATTTCCATCCAGAAGGCAAAAGAGTGATTTTTAAAGTGTTAAAAGGAGGGGAACATACCTTCTAACTCCAGATTCCCGTATCTAGTGAAATTTTTGCTCAAAACTCAATGGGGGATGGTGACCTGGGTGGCTCAATCAGTTGAGCATCCAATTCTTGGTTTCGGCTCAGCCCATGATCTTGTGGGTACTGGGATCCAGCACCACAGTGGGCTCCTCACTCAGCAGGGAGTCCGCTTGAAGGATTCTCTTCCTCTACCCCTCCCCCCACTTTTGCAGGAGCACTCCCTCTCTCTAAAATAATTAAATGTCTCTAAAAAAGGGATGATGTGGGATCCCTGGGTGGCGCAGCAGTTTAGCACCTGCCTTTGACCCAGGGCGCGATCCTGGAGATCCGGGATCGAATCCCACGTCGGGCTCCCTGCATGGAGCCTGCTTCTCCCTCTGCCTGTGTCTCTGCCTCTCTCTCTCTCTCTCTCTCTGTGACTATCATGAATAAATAAATAAAATCTTTTTTTAAAAAAAGGGATGACGTATCTCTCAAAAAAAATTTACAGACAAAAGCTGAGAAAATTCATTGCCAGAAATAGACAAAAGAAATGTGAAAGACAGTTCTTCATGCAGATGGAGTATACTAATATGTGTAAATGTGGATATATACAAAGGAATAACAAGCACCAGAAATTGTAAAAATGAGGGTAAATATAAAAGACATTTTCTTCTTATATTTAGATACCTTAAAAGATAATTAACTGTCCAAAGCAAAGGTTGGCCAACTGCCACCTCAAGGTCAAATCCAGACTGCGGCATGTTTGTATTCAGCCTTTGAAATCAAAATAATTTTAAAGGCTTATATCTTTAATGGACCTTGCAGTCTGCAAAACCTACAATATACACTGTGTATCTTCTTATGGGAAAAGTATGCTGACTTCTGGTATAAAGCAAGAATAGCAACAATATATTGAAGCCTTTACAAAATATGTACAAGGAAAACTTGTGACCATAGTCTAAGGGATGAGAGGGAGGAAATGGAATATCCTTAATTTTTTAAAAATATTATATTGTGCTTAAATTGGTATAATATTATTTGAAGGTACGCTAATAAGTAAAATTTGATACTGCAAAAACAGAACTACAAAAACCCAAAAGATATACAACTATTAACCAATAGCATGCATATAATGGAATAATAAAAAGTAGGCAATTTATCAGAAAAAGTTTGCAAAAAAGAGAGAAGGAACAAAGACAAGATGGATGAATAGAAACCAACAAGCAAGTGGTACATTTAAAACAACCCTCTCAATCATTAAATGGAAATGATCTAGGGTCAAGATGGAGTAAGCATATTCTTCCTTGTCTATTCAATAGAAAGCAATTATAAACCTTAGAGAAAAAAATATGGAGCAGCCACCTGAGAACAATAAAAAGTAAGTATTATATACAGGCATGTATTTTCTTGCTCTGTCAGCTGGGAGACCGAGAAATAAGGACATACCAGGAGCAATGGGCCCCTGCAGCATCAGTTTCTAATCTTATTTCCCAATAAAGAAAACTGGGGATCCATAAAGAAATGAAAGATTCTAAGGCTCATGCAGAAAATAGACAAGATAAGCCTGGGACATCTTGTCATGCCAGAATATAAGGAAATGCTCAAACGGAACGAACAAATAAAACAATGATGAACATAGGACAAAGGGCCACAGGAGTCAATGGAAAAAGCTCCCAGTGGCCAAATCTGGAAAAATTTGAGCAAATAAATAAAATTTTACTGCATTATAACCCAAAGCATAAAATAAATATCCGTGAGGACAAATTTCTTATGCCAAAGAATTCCAAATCCTTATTAATATAGATAGTCTCTCACTCAAGGAGATGAAACCTAATCCTTACTCTCTAACTGTGGCCTGCACATAGTCACTTCCTTCCAGATAATGGCAGAGAGAGAAAGAAAAAAAACATTTGGTGGAGAAGCCTAACCAACACCATCTCAGCCAGATGATCAAGATCACCATCCCCAGGGATGAGTCATATTGATAGAATGTACCCTTGATAGGATGTGATGAGAAGAGCACTTGACCTTCAAGGCTTCCTCCCCCAAACTCATAACAACAGTTGATTTATGAGAAAGACACCAGACAAATTCAAATAGAGGGATATTCTACAGTATGCCTAACTAGTACTCAAAATTGTCATCATCAGAAGGAATGGAAAGACGGAGAAACTGTCACTGCAAAGAGGATCTTAAGGAAACATGACAGTTACATGTAATGTGGTTTATGGGACAGGATCTTGTAACTGGAAAAGGACATGGTAAAAACCAAATATAAAAATATAAAAAATAATAATATAAATATTAAATAAATTAACAATTTAATGATTGGATTAACTGTAAATGTTAAATAGAAATATACCTGGAACATCAAATCGATATGAATATGCATATCATATGAAAATAAAATATAAAACCTATCTATCTTAGAGAGGGTTTGGTCTACAATGCCAAAAATTTTTATAGTCTAGCCTTTTATAGGAAATATATGTAGACTACAGTATAGAGCAAACTAGCATGAAAGTACTAAGGGATTTAACACTTAGTTCGAAGGAAAGCCCCCGGCCCAAAGCTGAAACCATGTGGTGGAGCCTCAGCAACAGCAGGGCAGATACCTTAAATGTGGAGGTAATGTAATGTGTGTGTCTCTGCAAAGAAAAGCTTTGGTACCAAAAAGTGGGAGGTAACTATTTTGCTATTTTTCTCTCAATTATCCCACCACTTGGCTACCAAAGGCCAATCCATTGAAGGGAGAACTCAACAAAGTGGGGAGACTATAGATCCCCTCCTAGTTAGAGGACCAGGAAAGGAATGTCCTGGTTAGCCAGGGGAGGGGGAAATGGAAAATGGGGCAAATACAAGCAAGGGATAAAGTTCCCTAGGAAGTCTTGATTTTACCTGAGTTGCTCATGCTGGAATCTCACCACAAGGATGCCAAAAGCTTGGAGAACGGAACCATCAGCCAGAGCTCAGTTTGGCCCTGGGTTAGTCAGAAACACTATGGATCCAAATATCACTGCTGAATCACAGCAAAATGCATGTTTATTTCAAGTACATACGGAGCATTTCCCAGGATGGACTACATCCTGTGTCATTAAAATGTTTTAAAAAATAATAATAAAAAAATAAAAAATGTTTTTTAAATTTAAGTGATACAGGGGCACCTGGTGACTCAGCAGTTGAGCATCTGCCTTCGGCGCAGGTCATGATACCAGGTTCCTGGGTTCGAGTCCTGCATCAGGCTCCCCACAGAAAGCCTGCTTCTCCCTCTGCCTGTGTCTCTGCCTCTCTCTCTGCATCTCTCATGAATAAATAAATAAAATATGTTAAAAAAAGTCAAGCAGAAACGGTGAGAATCAATCTCATTAGGACTCTGGAAAACAGATTTGTAGCAACCCTGCCACCAGAATTGTGAGCTAGTTGGAACTGGGGTCACATGTCATACTTTGTATTCCTGGGCCCAGCGTGGGCCTTGGGCACTCAGTAGAAAATCAGGAAATGTTTGGAAAATAACATCATCTCAATCAAAACACACAATTTTGTTGGACCAATTTTATTTGGCCTCTAATATGAACAACATATCTACACACCCATAAACACAGGATTAGTAACACAAGTACATGTCTCTAAACAACTTTAGGAGAGGTGCCTAATCTTAATACACCCAACAGTAGACAGAACCATTTTAGTCTATGTGTTGCTTTAAAAAGTCATATTTTCCATGAAAATCAGTAAAATGCTGTGAATGTGTGTGTGTATAAAATCTATTTGGGTACTATGGTCTTTTTCTCATACTAAAAGGCAATTAAATGGACGCCTACAAGAAAGCAATGGGTGCTTGAGATTACAGCCCCTCTCGATTCAGAACACCTCCTGTGGGCATTGGTGTTTTACTTATCACAACAGTTACTGCAAACAGTGTGTGGGAAACATGAAATTTCCCATTTTAGATAGTTTCTCAAGTTCTCAGAGACGTGAGGCAGTGTCCTCAAGATCTCACCTTAGAGAGCTGGCTCTGGGTGGGACCTCCCAGAGTCATCAATGGTTGGCAAAGGGTTTTGTGGAGGGAGAGTGGGAAGGACCCAGAGTCCAACTGGTGAAGGGAGTGAGGATTAGGGTGGTCCTTTCCTTGGATTCTGTGAACTTGGGCTTTGCTGTTCATTCAGGGATGGCAAGGGCTTTCAAAAGAAGAAAAAGTCTGCCAATTTAAAGAATCCAACTTAAAACATTTAAACAACCTGCGAAAGACCATAACCTGCAGACTACTTTCCAGAGTATCATATGAGACGCTGCAGTGGAGTTAGCAGGGACACAGTAACTCTTTAGGGATGTTTTAAGATTTTACTCTCAACTGTGCAGTCCTTCTTGCTGAGATCTGGGGGTGCCATCTGGGTGAATGAAGCCAAAACCGCAGTTAGGTTTGCTAAACAAAAGAAGCCTCGCTGGCTAGGAAGATGGAGTTCAAGCAAAAATGTAGTCTCGGATTACATGGCTCCAGGAGTGAAGAGGAGGTGAAGCTTGCGGGCAGCGGGTGGCAGTTGGAAAAGTGTCCCCTCCGAGGAAAGCAGTGGAGGGCTCGTGAGTACATTCTGTGTCTCTGTCCTCTCCACCCCCAGTCCCTGTCTTAGTCATGCTCTCAGCAGCTCACACCTGGACAGGTGATAGATTTTCTTTTTACTGATCGGTCTTGTCACCACCAGCCATTCTCTGCCTTGTGCCCTGTAGCAGAGAGAGTGTCTTGGAATGTCCGGCTAGTCAAGACTCAGCCACACTTGAAAAATCTTCACTGGCCTCTATGTAAGTTTCTACCTCTAACCTGCGCCCAGCGGTCCATCTTCCCTGTGCGCATGGCCAGCAGCTGAATTAAACCCTCTCACCAGTATCCTCAGATCCCCTTGCTCCTTAAATTCATCTGTCACCCAGTTAACAGAAGGTCCAGGGTCAGTGCCACTGTGCCTGTTCTATGGACTCATCTGATCCTGTGTATATTTCTTGTAAGAACAGCCAGACCACATTGAAGGAGACACGAGTTCTGTATCCTAATTAGTATATCTGGATCACAGGAGTAGAAATTAGCAATTCTCTAATCACTCATATGTTTACTAGGTGGGAATGAATAGCGAGCGTAGTTGAGATAATGAGGACCCCGTTGCTCAATATCAGAGAAAACAGTTCCATGTATGGAAAGAGAAAGGCTACAGTGTGGTGGAAGGCAGAAGACGAGGCCAGACGAACAGGCTCGGGCTAGACCTTTAACCCAGCATGTTAGGCCGCGGAGCTTGACCCTAGGTTGAGGGCAAAGGGCCATTGAGAGAAGGGGAAGGTACTCCTTGTTTCCAGCAGATTCATGTTTTCTTGTTTCACAGCATTTATCAATAGTTTTTATTTATTTATTTATTTATTTATTTATTTATTTATTTATTTATTGTAAATACACATAACATGAAGTCATTCTATAGTGTCCAATTCAGTGCCATTTCGTACATTTGCGGTGTTGTACGAGTATCGCCTCTGTCTGGTTCCAAAGCACTTGCATCAGCCCAAAAGCAAACGTCGCATCCGATAAGTGGTCACTGCCCATTCCCTCCTCCCTCAGACCCTGTCAACCGCTACTCTGCTTTCTCTATGAATATAGCCGTTCTGTGTATTTCATATAATCGGAATTTGCAATATGATATCTTTGTGTCTGGCTTCTTCAACTCAGCAGTTTTCAAGGTGCATCCTGCTAAAGCCTGTAACGGGACTTCATTCTTTTTTGCGGCTGAATATTTCTTTATAGGCCTATACATTTTGCTTATTCATTCTCAAATTGATGGATATTTGGGTCGTTTCATCCTTTTGCTATTGTGAATTTTGGTGAACATTTCTACACGGGTATTTGTTTGAATACCTGTTTTCCATTTTTTGAGCATATACATAGGAGTGGAATTGATAGTCATATAAATTAAAAGTAAAAAATATAAATATAATTTTAAAAAGTTTAACTTTTTGACAAACTGATAGACTTTTACCACTGGCAAACATCTTTCACAAAAGCGGCACTATTTTTCATCCCTACCACCAATGTGCCAGATATATATTCTTTATCCATTCATCTATTGATGGACATCTCGGTTCTTTTCTACGAGGTATTTACCCAACCCGAAGGATACCTACATAATTATCCAAAGGAGCATCTGTACTCCAAATACACTTTCTTTATTTCTTTATTTATTTATTAGATTTTATTTATTTATTCATGAGAGACGCACAGAGGGAGGTGGAGATGTAGGCAGAGGGAGAAGCAGACTCCCTGCGAGTTTCAATCACAGGACCTTGGTTTCACCACCTGAGCCAAAGGCAGATGCTCAACCCCTGAGCCACCCTGGCGTCCCTCCATATACACTTTGGAATCAGCTTTTCCATTTCTTCAAACAGGATTGTTGGGATTCCTTTTAGGGATTGTATTGAATCTGTAAATTGCTTTAATACAACTGCTATCTTAAGAAAATTAAGTCTTCAACTCCATGAACGCAAGATATCTTTCCAAATACTGAAATCTTCTTAAATTCTTCGAGCAATATGTTGTAAGTTGTAGTGTATATGTCTTCTATTTCCTTGGATAAACTTATTTTAAGTATTTTCTTCTGCTTTTACTTCTTTTTTTAAACTTTTTTTCCCACTTTATTAGTCTTTATTATTATGACTATTTATTTATTATTTATTAAAATTATTTTTTTGCCTAATCACTCTGGCTAGCACTTTCAGTATAATAACATAAAAGAAGCAAAAGCAGGCATTGTCGGGTTTTAAAAGAATATTATTGGTTATTTATTTTAGAGAGAGATTGAGAGGGAGAGGAAGAGGAAGAGAGACAATCTCAGGCAGACGCCCCTGAGCATGGAGCCCAATGCAGGGCCTGATCTCACAATCCTGAGATCATGACCTGAGTAGAAATCAAGAGCCTGCTGCATAACTGACAGAGCCACTTAGGCGGCCCTTGCCTTCTTTCTTATTTCTTGGCTTAATGGGAAAATTTCAATCTTTAACCATTCAGTATGTTAGATGTGGAATTTTCGTGAATGCCTTTTATCATGTTAAAGTCTTTTATTTCTAGTTTGTTGAAAGCTTTTTTTTTTTTTTAAATGAAAGAGTGTCAGTTTATTTTATTTTATTTTTTTGATGTCTTTGTCAGGCTTTACTACCTCAGTACTGCTGACCTCACAGAACGAGATAGGAAGTATTCCCTCCACTTCCATATTTTGGGAAGAAATTGAGGATTTCTTTCTTTCTTTCTTTCTTTCTTTCTTTCTTTCTTTCTTTCTTTTCTTTCTTTCTTCTTTTTTTTTCAAAGATTTTGTTCATTTATTTATAGAGACACAGAGAGAGAATGAGAGGCAGAGACACAGGCAGAGGGAGAAGCAGGCTCCATGCAGAGAGCCTGACGCGGGACTCGATTCAGGGTCTCCAGGATCACGCCCCAGGCTGCAGGCGGCGCCAAACCGCTGTGCCACCGGGGCTGCCTGAGGATTTCTTTCTTCTTTCAAGTATTGGTAGAATACAGGAGCGAAGTCACCTGGTCTTGGGATGTTCTTTCTTTGACGTTTCTGGTCACTGATTCATTCTCCTTACCTGTTAGATCTGATTGAATTTTCTTTTCCTCTTGAGTTACTTTTGGTTGTTTATGTCTTAAAAAATATATCCAGTTCATTTAGGTTATACAATTTCTTGGAGTATAATTGTTCAGAGTACTCTCTTACATTCCTTTTTGTTTCCTTAAGACCTGTAATACTGGGGCGCCTGGGTGGCTCAGGGCTTGAACATCTGCCTTTGGCTCAGGGCGTGATCCCGGGGTCCTGGGGTCCTGTCCCACATCAGGCTCCCCGCAGGGAGCCTGCTTCTCCCTCTGAGTATGTCTCTGCCTCTCTAATAAATAAATAAATAAATAAATAAATAAATAAATAAATAAATAAATAAAATCTTCTTTAAAAAAAAAAAGATCTGTAATACTACCCCGACTTCGATTTTTTTATTTTAGTAGTTGAGTCTGCTTTTTTCTCTCTGTCTTACTAAATGTTTCTCAAAATTTTTATCTTTTCACCAAACCAGCTTTGCTTAGTTGTCACCTCGTGATTTGGTGGAAGTTTCCTTCAAAGTATGGAATCAAAATTAAAATCCTAGTCTTTGCAGGTGTTCTTTTACTTTGTGTTAAGCCATACCACACTACACCACATCACAGAAGGTGACCTAGTATACTGTCTTCATGTCCGGACATTTTGAGAGTTTTTGTGATTACAGCAATACCTTCAACATTCAGCTAGTATTGTCACGGAAAACAATCACACTTTGCACCATAGCAGAGTTTCAAATAGGCAATTTTATGGTATTTATTTAAGGAACATCTTGAGAGTATCATTATTACTTGATTGATCATAATCAATCAAAGTATCAACTCATGATTTCCCATGATGTATCACCTTTAATCTGAGAACTTGGGCACATTTCTCATTTTCTAGTTAGGCTTTCCAACACTCACTGGAGAATGTATATCATTAAATAAGTCGGTTTTAAGGATGAGTAACATATAGCAGGGTTGTCAGCTGTCGAATCTGAGGGGTCTCAGTTTTTCATCCAGCTCTCCTGCCCTCTCTCTGGGTAGAGTCTAATTGCCAGCCTCGAGGAGCTTCCCAGTGACTATTCAAATACAGAACAGAGAAAAAGCACTGAGGCACCAAAAGCTCATATAACATGCCCTGAGTCATAAAGCTAAATAAAGGTGAGGAAACAAAGACTCATCTTGGGGTCCAGCTTACCCTGTAGCTCATGCTCTGGTAGAAAGAAATACTTTCCAGACAGATAAAGAAGACCATACTTAGTTACAGGTGATCTCAACCCCCAAAAGCATCAAAAGTTGAATTGTTCATCAGTTCAGACACTCAGATAACGGGTACTCTTGACCTTTCAAGAGCTCCATAGACAGGGGCCAGGTAGCCTTATCAGAGTCCAGAGGCTAGAGGGCAGGCATAGCTTTGATGAGGTTCCAGGGAGTTCTGGAGCTGAACTGATGCTTAGCCCATCCACAAATTCTATTTCAGCAGCTCCTTCAGAGATAACCATGATAACCCAGCAGAGACAACAGGACACTGACATATAAACAACGTCCAAATCTCAAGGTTTTTCACCGTAGAGGAGGAAGCTATAGTGATCTAGGTGGTGGTGGATTAGAGCCAAAAACATCAGTAAAAACTCTTATGTAGCTTAATGCACATATAGATGATTACATCTAAAATTTGTATACATATGTGAATACACACAGGGTAGTGAACACACATGTAATTTCTTCCTGTAATAGAAATGCCCATGTGTCTGTATTGTGAAAAGTATTTGACTTATTAAACACATAAATATGGGGAAATAGGCAGGTCTCCAATGGAGAACAATTCTGGTTTACGCAGATACTCTCACTTGAAGGTAGTACAGCATAAGTCCCTGCGTTGAGGTGTGGGCCACATATGGTGACTTTCTTCCAAAGGGGACAGTATGCAAAGGGGGCTGACACCAGTAAGTTTACAGTGGAGACACCTAAGAGGTATTAACTCAGTCAGGTGGTGAAGGTAAACCACATCAGTGATAAATCAAGCTACTGGTATGTAGTGTTGATAGGATGTCATGACAGTAGCACTTCACCGCTATGGTCTTCCTTCCTAAAACACAGAACTCCAGACTAATCATGAGTAAAACATCAGAAACATTGCGAGTGAGAGACAATGTACAAACTATCTAATCACTCCTCCCGAAAAGAGTCAAGCTCCTCAGAAACAAAGAAACTGCCACAGCCAAGGAAACACTACAAATAACGTAAGGCGGTATGTTGACGGGGATCCTGGACAGAACACAGATTCTGGGTAAACACTGCCGAAGTCTGAGTAAAGTGTGGCTTCAGTTAGTAATAAATGAAGTGTCAAAATTATCCCATTAATTGCAACAAATATACCACATTGACAGAAGCAACCGCTTCCGCTTTCCGTCATAATGGGAAACTGAGTGAGGGGCATATAAAAACTCTGTACTATCTTTGCAAATTTTTTACAAGTCGAAAAAAAATAGTTTAAAATTAATAGATCATTAGATTTTTTTTAAAATAAAAGGGGCAAAGAGCAACTGAACAAAAGGTAATGGCTAAGTTTCTGAAAAAGAAAGAAAGATTCAAAGGAAAAGCAAACACAAGCACACAAAACCAGGCAGTGTGAAACACAACCTTCCTGAATCTTCTTCACTTCTTTCCCCTCCTCTAACTTCCAAGCCAGCATCATACGCTAGTCTGCATTTTTCCATCTCAATACGCATTTCTGGAATCCATTCCTTCCTCGAGCCCTGCAACCCCTGCGCTAGCCCTGCCTCCCAGCTGTCTTCCCCGGATTTTAGCAGGAGGCTCTCAGTGATGCCAGATGGAGACCTGCAAACACTTATTTGCCCACGAAGGGCCTTAAGGCACCTGCACGGGTATCTGCCACAGGGCAGGTCTGGCAAGAGCCAGGCAGCAGCTCAACTCCTCGCAAAGGAGACCAGAGTGTAGAGCAGGCCTTTTGCTCAGCCTGGGAAAAAGCAGAGGCTTCTCAGATCCGGAAGACAAGGACCGAGAGTGAGTCCTCAAGGCCAGTGAGCTCCTGTCTGACTTGCTTTGCCCTGCAATGACAGTTCAGGGCCTGGGTGGATGTGTCCACACAAGAGGCTGTGGCTAAAGAGATGCTCCCCAGAATGACTCCAACAAAGGGGGAAGAGGCCCGGGGGTGTCCTGGCTGCTACAGCCCAACAGTCCTTCTCAACGCTGAGTAAGAACACTGTGGGACCCACCAGTTCCCCACAGCAAGCAACATTAGCAGAGGTGTCCCCGCGTCCAGCCACGACTGCCCCACAGAGCCTGCTCCTGGGACTTGTGCCAAGACCACAGCCCTGGGATGGCAGGTGCTCCTCCAACCCCATCTCATGGGGCGGCCGACCTTCTGCACAGCCTGCTTGCCACCTGGGGACCCGAAGGCCCTCCTGCCCGGCTGCTTACAAAATCCTCATGTGAGCCCGAGGGCCTGCGGGGTGTGGCAGAGCATCCCGGTGACCACCGCCGTCACTCACTACACTTTCCTCTGCTCAAAGGGCCCGTTTCGGGACCCTAGGTTCCCAGGCGGCTGTTGGGATGGCTGACAGGTCCACACTCCCACTCTGGCTCAGCCTCAGAAAGCCAACCTCACAGTGGCCTTCACGAGGGTCCCAGCTGCACAGAGCGGTGGCTATGACTCAGGAGTTCTCTGACAAGAACCACCGGGGACAGGCAGCTTCCTGTGGGGCAGCTCCTCTTTTGAACACCTCCACCCCAGCCTTGCACCTTAAGGTGCAGAATCCGGAGTCTTGCACCTAGGAAAACATGTGTGCCTGAATTATGTCCCCTAGTAAGAGAAGACAGTGGACTGTGCTCTGTGAGCTCACAGTGTGGTAACGAATCCCTTGGCTCCCGAGGCTTCTGTAGAAACAGCTTCATGCAGTTTCCTACACCCCCAGCTTCGTGCTGGCCATTCTCCAACTGTCAGGACCCAGTCCCTCAACCTTGTCCCTCAGTTTCTCTCACTGTGGGGGATAGGATGCTTGATCCTGCAAAGAGGAATGTGGGGGGAGGCATGCACTGTCCTCATGGGTGGTCTTGTCTCTCCAGCTCAGCCGCAGACTCCTGTGTATGTCCCAATTGGGCACCTGCAATTGTCCAGAGTGGTGGTACAGTCGGAGGGACCATAAAGTGGCCAAGGGGCCAAGAGCCCTGGGGGCAAAGGGGTAGGAATGTGCCCTTTTTCTTTGCAACCCTGGATGGCACATTACATGCAGTCATTATGTCTGCTTCATGTCCTCCAATATGAGATAGCTCCTTCGTATTTCCTGTTTTTTTTTTGAAACTGTATTACTTTCCCACAGCTGTTGTTGTTGTTTTTCTTTTTAAAGATTGATTGATTGTTTGATTGATTGAGAGAGAGAGAGAGAGAGAGAGAGAGACAGGCAGAGGGAGAAGCAGGCTCCATGCAAGGAGCCCGACTTGGGATTCAATCCCAGGTCTCCAGGATCACACCCCGGGCACCAGATGGCACTAAACCGCTGTGCCACTGGGGCTGCCCTCCTATTGCTGTTGTAACAGATCACCACAAAGTTAGTGGTACAGCACAAATTCATTAATGGAACAACACAAATGTTGGAAGTCAGAAGCCCCAGAAGAGTCTCACTGGGCTAAAATCAAGCCATCAGCAGGGCTGTGATGCTTTGGGAAGTCTCCACGGAGAAATGTGTTTTCATGACTTTTCCAGCACCCAGAGGGTGACCACCATCTTTGGCTCAGAGACCCTTCCTCCATCTTCAACGCCAGCAATGGGCAGTTGAGTCTCTCACATGACCGTCTCCTTCCACATTTGGAGCATTGTATTTACATTGGGTCTACCTGGATTATCTTGAACAATCTCCCTATCTTCAGGTCAGGCAATTGGTAATTTCAATTCCATCTTCTGCGTTAATTCCACTTTGATGTGTAACTTAACATATTCCAGCTGTGAGCATTAGGATGCGGACATCTCTGGAAGGCCAGTGTTCTGCTTATATCTATGGCCTTGACATTTCTGAGGAGTACTGGTCCAGTTGTAGTAGAATGTCCCTCTGAGTGTGTCTGATGCCTTCTCACGAGAAGGCTGGCCTTTGGCATTATCAGGAAGGACAGCACCGACAGCAAGAGCCCTTCTCATTGCAAGTAAAGTATCTCCGATACCTCAAGATGCAGGAACAGTATGTGCAAAGGCAAGGAGCGCACCTGCATTCTGGAAATGGGGATAAATCCTAGTGGTTGGAGTGTTTTGGGTTTGAAAGTAACCTTGCAAACCATCTTAGTTACCCTCCTTTCTACCTTCGCTAGGGAAGTCTTTTTATGGTCATATGTGAACATGGGTGTGCCCTCTGGAATCAATGGGCATGCGCTGTGTGAACTGGCTATCTGTAAAACCTTCTGTGGCCCAACCCAAACCCCAGTACACGTGAGTCCTTGACTGTAGCAACTTATAGATCGAAGCCAACAAGAAGGAAGAGCAGAGCATAAGGGTGAAGGCCATAGCTGCCTGCTGGCAGGAGAGAGTGTGCAGTCAGCCATAGTTGTTTGGAATCCTACTACGCTGACTTCTGCCAGAATACCAGGAGCACAAACCAGGGACTGGGGCTAGGGGTCTCCAGAGTCCCCGGTAAACTCAGTGGCTTACCTTGTCCATGAGCCAATAAGTAGAGCATGGACGGGAGCATTCAAACTTTGCCTGTTTGGATAGTTGTGGGGGTTAGAGATGCCAAGGGGGTTTAGGGACGAGAGGCTCCAAGGACCAGGACCTTGGAGCTGGCAGTTCTTTATTCATTCTCAACATGAGTAGTAAACATGTACCATGTGCCAGGCGCTGCTCAAAGCTCTAAGAATACAGCATTGAACAGATTCGTTGCCTCTGTAGTGCTCATAGCCTAGCATGTGTAGCGGTGTACACTGAAGTGAATCATGAAATGAAGTGAAAGGTGAAGTAGGCTGAGTAGTTTTCAATGCTATGGAAACAAATCGAATCCACAGAGCTGAATGCAGAGTGTTGGGGATGGGGTGGGAGGAGGGGTTGCAATTTAGGATTGGGTATTCATAGAAGGACTCATGGAAAAGGTGACATTGAGGGCGAGACCTGAGGATGTCCCAAGAGGACCACTAGCAGCGTGGCAAAAGCAAATGCCCGGGGAAGAACAACGGCATGCAGTAGCTCAGGGCCCTGCAACAGAGAGCAGGAGGCAGAGGTCTAGAGAGGCTAGTCTGGAGGGCCTGATCCTCCGAGCCTAGAGCAGCCTTGCGCCAAGATCAGTGGCACGGGTACAGTGAACTGGCTTGTCAGATCCAGGATTTTATCCTAGCTTTCTGACTTGACCTAGGGGATAGGGAGCAAATGCAGATCTAAGCATCCAGGGGCCATTCTCCCAGGATAAAGGGAAAGGCAGGCACCATTGGCTTGGAATAGGCAAGGCTGCTGGGCAGTGTTGTGGCATCACTGTGGTAGGCAGGGAAATGGTGCCTTTCTTGAGCAGACTGGATGCAAAACAAAGCAAACACGTTCCTGCAGATGCCCAGAGCTCTCGCCACAGAGCAGACCCTGTGCCTTCTTCTCCTGAAGAGAGCTGTATTTCCTGTCACTATATGTTCACCCCAGTTGGAGGCCAGAAGCAAGTTCAATTTTCTCGGGAGAACATTACTCCTCGGTGGTACTGTGGGCTTCTTAGTGCTTTCTAACAGAAGGCATGCCACTTCTGGCTCTTCCAGTGTGTGTGTGTGTGTTTTTTTTTTTTTAAAGATTTTATTCACTTATTTATGACATACAGAGAGAGAGACAGAGGCTGAGAAACAGGCAGAGGGAGAAGCAGGCTCCCCACAGAGATCCTGATACTGGACTCAATCCCAGGACCCCAGGATCACGACCTGGGCCGAAGGCAGACGCTTAACCACTGAGCCACTCAGGGGCCCCTACAGTCTTTGCTTTAAAATCTAGTCTGTCTGGGGGCACCTGGGTGGCTCAGTGGTTGAGCATCTGCCTTTGGCTCAGGTCTTGATCCCATTGTCCCGGGATCAAGCCCCACATCAGGCTCCCTGCAGGGAGCCTGCTTCTCCCTCTGCCTGTGTCTCTGCCTCTCTCTCTGTCTCTCCTTAATAAATAAATAAATAAAATCTTTAAAAAAATCTAGTCTGTCTGATATAAAGATTGCCAGCCCAGCTTTCATTTTATGTCCGTTAGCATGATAAATCTTTCTCCACCCCCTCACTTTAAATCTGGAGGTGTCTTTGGGCCTAAAATGAGTCTCTTGCAGGCAGCGTATCAATGGTCCTTACTTTTTTATCCAACCTGATACCCTATAACTTTTGATTGGGGCTTTTAAAAACGATTTTATTTATTTATTCATTAGACGCACATACAGAGAGAGAGAGGCAGAGACACAGGCAGACGGAGAAGCAGGCTCCATGCAGGGAGCCCCACATGGGACTCGATCCCGGGTTTTCCAGGATCACGCCCTGGGCTGAAGGCAGGCGCTAAACCGCTAGGCCACCCGGGCTGCCCTATGTCACTAATTCTATCTTCTGCCTCAATTATCCGAGCAGTCAGAGCCTCCATTTTTTTTTTTTTTGCGCCTCCATTTTTTAATGCTTCTCATTGATAGCCTTTTTGAAATTTCAACTTGATTAGATTTTAGTTCTTTTATTTCTCCAGAAAGGCTTTGTCTAGTGTCTTTGATGCTTTATTCAAGCCCCGATAGTATCTTTATAATCATTATTCTGAACTTTAGTTCTACCATGTTACTTATGTCCATACTCACTAGGTTCCTGGCATTCAGTACTGCCTTTGGTTCTCTTTTATGAGATGAGGTTTTTTCCATCTGTGCAGAGAAGAATCGATGAATGAGAGAACAAAATACTGAAATGGCAACAATGTCCCCAGAGAAATATACACTACACAAATCACAAGAGACCCAGAACTGAAAAGAAAAATTAAAAAGAGAGAATATAATCAGACAGGTGAAGAGAATAGAGTAATACACTGGATCCTGTGTGTATTTTGGTCCGTTTGTTAGAAAACTAAATCCCAAAATTGTAACAAAAGGAAAACTTTTATAGGTACTAAACAAATTGAATAGAATACAAGGAAAGGATAGAATGCAATTGTAAAAATGAAAATTAAAAGAGAAAAAAAGAAGAAATATCAACAGACAGGTGAAGAAAACAGAGCAATACACTATATTCTGAGTGTATTTCCTTCGGTTAGAGGAAACTACATCTCAAAATTGTGAAGAAGGGCAGCCCCGGCAGCTCAGCGGTCTTCTCCCTCTGCCTGGGTCTCTGCCTCCCTCTCTCTGTGTCTGTCATGAATAAATAAACAACAAAATTAAAAAAAAAAAAAGATGGCTTCACAATTGTAAAGAAAAAAAACCTTGCATATATATTATATATATTAAATACATTGACAGGATAGAATGTAACTGTAAAGATGAAAATTTAGAAAGACCTTATTTTTTTATTTTTTATAAATTTATTTTTTATTGGTGTTCAATTTGTCAACATATAGAATAACACCCAGTGCTCATCCCATCAAGTGCCCCCCTCAGTGCCCGTCACCCAGTCACCCCCACCCCCTGCCTACCTCCCCTTCCACCACCCCTAGTTCGTTTCCCAGAGTTAGGAGTCTTTGTCTCATTCATTTGGGGGATACAAAAAATAAGTGGGAAATATCAGAAAGGGAGACAGAACATAGAAAGAACTTAACAAGAAAGAAACAAAGAAGGAGAAAAAAGAAAAAAAAAAGCGATTTTGATGAGACAGGTGAAGAAAACAGAATCATATACCGTACACTACGTGTATTTTGGTCTGGTGGAAGAAACTGCACCGCAAGGGTGTAAAGAAAAAAAAAAAAAACTTACACAAATAAAATTAAAAACAATGGAAGGATAGCATGTAACTGTAAGAATGAAAACTAAAAAATATTTCCTAAAAGTTTGATAAAATAAGAAATTGGTTGCAAAAGGAAAGCGAAAAAAAAAAATAAATAAATAAAATGGAAAGACCAAAGAATCATGGGGGAAAACGCTATGAATTGTGTATGTTATATTCCCCTAGCGCTGGAGTTTTGCGGTTCTCAGTGTTCGGTAAAGTTGGTCTGGGCCGCACGCTCTTGCTGACTTTCTGGGGGAGGGACCTGTTGCGCTGATTCTCAGGGGTCTTTGCCCCGAGTGGGCGTGCACCGCCCTTGCCAGGGGGCCAGGCTAAGTAATCTGGTCCGGGTTGCTCTCTGTGGATTTTGTTCCGTGAAGGCCTTGCAGGCCTCTTTAGAGGCTGAGAGCGAAAGTGGTGGCCTCCTCATCCCCAGCCCCAGGGCCGAAAGCTCAGGGTCCCGCTCCTTAGCGCACCCCCAGTGAAAGGCAACCCATCACTCCTGTCTCCCTGGTACCGGACCGCACACTGTGCTCACCCAGCCTGTGACCAAGCATTTCCATCTCAGGCACGGACCCTGCTTCGCCTTCCAAACCCTGCAGATTCCTGCTGTGTGGACATGTGCGCTGCTCCTCCCCAGGGGGAGCAAGGGGGGGCTTGCCGGTTCTGCCGCCTGCTGGGCTCCTGCTCGGAGAGCCTTTGCGCTGAGGGTGCTGGGACCCACTGACCCTGCTGGGTTCCAGGGCTACGGCCACCACTGGCCAAGAGCCCGCTGCAGCCGGCTTCCCTGCTCCGATGTCTGGGAGCTCTGCTGCACTCAGGCACTGTCAGTGTTCCTGTGACCCCGGGGGATCCTGAGACCACGCTGTCCCACCTAGGATTCTGCACCCGCTTCACTGTCTGAGCACCGGGCAGGCAGGGCCGTCCCTCACCGGAGCGGACTTCTAAAGGTCCGGATTCTGCGCTCTCTGCTGCTCCATCACTCTCTGGTGGAGGCTGCTGGAGCTCGCCCCCTTTTGGCTCCCCCGTATCTTCCCATGTATCGCCTCCCTTTTGCCCCCCCCCCCCCCCCGCCCATCTTCCCATGTATCGCTTCCATTTCACTTCTCCACACCTCCTGTCTTGCAGAAACTGGATGCTTTTCTCTTTGTAGAGTTGCAGCTATTCTTTTTGTAGATCTCCGGTTCAGTTCTCAGGGGTTCAGAATGATTTAGTAGCTGTCTCGCTGAATTCCGGGGACCAGAGGAACTTAGGTCTCTCAACTCCTCGGCCACTTTGGACTCCCACCTCCCCCCCCCCACCCCCACCCCACCGCCCTGTGGTCTCATTCGGCCAAATGGTTGGGGAGAAGTCATCATCTTAGCAAAACTCCTTCAAACTAAAGAAAAATATGGGCATTGTTTTCAATTAAATGTCCCACGCTAGTGCTCCTGGATGTAAATGCTAGAGGAGAAATCCACCTTGAAAGAACGCTTAAGCCAAAAGCACTCATATAGCAGCAAATATCCTGAATAAGTATATGCATATTCAAAATCGTAGTGAACGAAACGGACGAGAGGCGGTGCCCAGTGAACAGAAATCTGCCTTAACGTCAGAAAAATCTTTCAACTGTATTTGGGCAGCCCTGGTGGCGCAGCGGTTTGGCGCTGCCTGCAGTCTGGAGTGTGATCCTGGAGACCTGGGATCGGGTCCCACGTCGGGCTCCCAGCATGGAGCCTGCTTCTCCCTCTCCCTCTGCCTGTGTCTCTGCCTCTCTCTCTGTGTCTATGAGTAAATAAATAAAATCCTTAAAAAAAAAAAAAAAAAAAGAAAAATCTTTCAACTGTATTTATCTACATTAACAAAATAATGGAACTAAAAACATCTGATCACGACTGGGTATAGAAGACTCCTTTGAAAGAAATTCAGCACTAGCTAATGGAAAAAGCTTCTATCAGAATACGATGAGGAAGGAATTTCCGTTTTCATTTCTGTGCAACTAAAACCTCACTTAAAAAAAAAAAGGAAGTCTTGGGCAGATACTTGGTCCTGGAGAGCCTGGATCGAGTCCCGCATCGGGCTCCCTGCGTGGAGCCTGCTTCTCCTTCTGCCTGTGTTGCTGCCTCTCTGTCTCTCTCTGTGTGTCTCATGAGTAAAGAAATAAAACCTTAAAAAAAAAAAAAAAGAAAGAAAGAAAGAAATGAAAGTCTTGAAAAACACACACAGAATAAACAACGTCCGAACAATAAATGAGGAGAAAGCCTTGGGGGACCCTGAAGACTGCTGAGCTGGATATTGAGTCTGGGTTGGGGATGCAGGGAACATCAGGGATGTGGGGAGGGAATGCAGCCTGCATCAATGCAGATGACAGGATTGATAGGCGGAGCAATTTCCAACTTCTGCTTCTGCTTCCCAGCATAAATCTGAGGCAAGGCCTCAGAGTACACATGACATTAGCCCTGGGGTGCTAAGAGGACACGGGGAAAGACAGGATGATTGAGGCATTGGACTCTAGAGTCTATGCAAATAACCCCCTGAAATCATCTTAGTGGCAAGGAATGCCCCTTAAAAAAATCACTTAAGTAGAATATACAGAATCAACCTGAAATAGAGTAGGGAGTATCAAAGCAATTCACACAGTAAGAAAAGGTATTTTTGATAAAGTATATATATAGTCTACACCTATATAAATACATATACAAACGCATGTATAACGGGAACACACACGCACATACGTGTGTCGCTGTCCGTATTTAGGTGATATGTACGTACATTTGCATACCAGCACCTATAATCTGCACACCTTATACATACGCGTGCACTGGACACACGCTAGGTAGAGAGGGACGGTGTGTTTCTCCCGATGACGCAGCATGTCAGGGGAAAACTCCCTGCAGTGGGCCCCGCAATACGGGACACCCCTAGACACCCTTGCAGCTGCTCGGCCGCCCCCAGGAAACTAAACCTTTAACACGATGTCCCTAAAGTCTGGCTGCTGGCCAAGGGACCCCGTGGGAAGGGGCGCTTCCTCCCGGCCCCTGCCCCTGCCCTGCCCCGGGGCTATGGGCGCTGCGGCTGCACAGCAGGCCTGTGTCCTGATGAGGGCCTCCTGGGTGAGGACTGAGAGCCGACCTGTGCCAGGACGCTGGGGGCCGCCGAACCCTGCTGTGCCCCTGCCGGCAGCCCTGGGCCACCCCGGGACCTGCAGAGCCGGTGGGGCCCGAGCCGCAGCAACCACCCCTCGGGCGCTCAGGGACGACACGTCGGGGCCTGAGAGGCTCGGTGTAAGGGGCACCGACTGAGGTCTGCAGAGAGCCGAGGCCGCAGCCCGCCCGAGTCCAGGGCAGGAGCCCGGGGAGGACAGGGGGCCCCCGCCTTGCCAGCCGGCGCGCTTCCCTCCTCCCACCCTAGCCTGGAACTCATCTCAACCCAACGTGCTGTTAGCTGTGGGGACCCCTGGCAACGGGGTCAGGACGTGATGTGACGTGGGCCGACCTCTGCGTCAGAATTGAGAGAGAGCAGAAGGCCTCGGTGCGGGGGGTCGCACTGGGGTCCCCTGGAAGGAGGCCAGGCCCGGGCCGGCGGCAGCCAGGGGAGCAGGTAGCCCCGGGAGGGGGCTCGGAGGGCGGGGGAGGGGCCCCGGAGGGCGGCGGGGGGGGGGGGGGGAGGGGGGAGGGGGGAGGGGGGAGGGGGGAGGGGGGAGGGGGCCTGCCGGGAACCCCGAGAGAGGACCATGACCGGGGGAAGGCGGGGCCGCGGCGTCGAGCTGAGGCCTGGATGCCGGGGCCTGGGGCAGTGGCCTCGGGTCCCCGGAGGCAGGACGGGACCCGGCCCTCCCCGGAGCGGGGTGAGGACCTGAGGGAGAACTGCGGGGGTCCCCCGGGGTCCCCCACCCCACCATCATGCCTCAACCCACGGCCCGCCCTCCCCGAGAGAGAGAGAGAGAGAGAGAGAGAGAGAGAGGCACTGGGCCCCCGCCTCGGGGCTGGGGGGCCGCCCTGGGGAGGCCGGACACACGCGGCCCCCGGGGAAATGCGCCTCGGGGGGGGTGGGGGGTGGGGGGGGGACCCGAGCCCAGGGAGCTCAGGAGCCCATCCGGAGGGAGGTTTGCCAGGGCCTGAGGGGGGGAGGGGCACAGGGAGTGCCTGTGGGGGCGGGGGCCCTGGAGCCCAGGACAGAGGGGACCTGGCAGGAGGTCGCCAGGGATGGGAGGCCTGGGAGGCCCCCTGGGCAGGCTGGGGACCTGCCTTCGGGCGGGCCGCCGGGCGGCCAGACTTCCACATCCGGGTCTCCCGAGAGACTGGGGGCCCTTGGCGTCAGGAGCACGGCCTCCCTGAGGGGGCAGACGGTGGACCCCCGCCCACCCTACATTGAAGGGGTGAGTGGCCCCCAAGGCAGCCCTCAGGCCCAGGAGGGGATGGCCCCGAAATCTGGGTGCCCCTCCCTGGCAGCCCTGGGAAGAGAACCCGGGGTGTGGCCTATCCCGCGGAGACCCTCCTCCTCTCCAGATCTCTGGGCTCAGGGAGGGGAGGGCCTGGGTCTGAGGGTCTGCACTCAGGTCAGCAGAGGAGGCAGGTGCCCTGCCCTGCCCTGCCCTGCCCTGCCCTGCCCTGGTCCAGGCCCTGGCGGGGGTCGAGGTGAGAAATGAGGGGATGCCTTCCTCAGCAGGATCCCTGGGGACCAGGCCGCCCCGGCCGCTTGTGTGGGCCATGGGGAGAGGCGGGACGGGTGGGCCGACTGATTTCTCTGGACTTTGGCTGGTTGCGGGGTCGGGGTAGGGGCCCTTGCAAGGAAGGTGCAAGGAGGGTGGCCTCAGGGCCAGCCGGAGAGTCTTCCCACGCCTTGCGTGGGGTCCAGGTGAAGAGCGAGAGGCGCCCCATCCTGGCCCAGAGGGAAGCTTGAGTTGGGCCATTCCTCCCCTGGTGCGTGATCCGTGATCCGTGATCCCTTATTTGACGGCACAGGATGAACCCCCAGAGACCTTTGGCAGGCCTGCCCAGAGCCGGTCCCCTGGCTTCCTCATGGGGAGGGTCGGGGCAGCCTGGTCTTGTGGGGACACTTTGGCCTCAGGACCGCAGACAGAGGCCTGGGTCCCAGGCCCTGCCAAGGGCACTGGCAGGCCAAGGAGGGGACTTGGACTGCTGGGGGCCTCCCAGAGTGCGAGCCAACCTTCCTGTGTGCACTGGGGGCCCAGGGCTGGGCTGGCAGTCTGCACCCTGAGGTGCCCCCTGCTTCCCTCCTGCAGGGGCTCCAAGAACTGGCAGCGCAGCAGAGGCCTTGGTCGCCGGCAGGAGGCCCTCAGGTCACAGAGTGAAGGAGGCATAGCAGGTCTGTGTCGCTGGACCTGGTGAGGTCCACGTTGTCTCCGAGCCTGGTGCCAGGGGCTCAACTCGCCCAGCCCAACACACAGGGGACTCCTTGTGTAGCCAATCCTGATGCGGCCCGCTCTCTGCCCTGGCACGGGGCCTCTCTTGGCCCACCTGCACCCCGACCAGCCATCCCACCGCTGTCTTCAGCTTTAGCTCCACGCCCACACCATGCCCCTGAGGCACACGAGTCAGCTCTGGAAGCTGGAAGAAGACCCGGGAGAAGCCCAGGGCCTGGTCAATGCCCAGCTGCCAGAGGCTGAGGATGAAGACGAAGTTTCATCTCCCCCCTACCTGTGTTCCTCTTCCTCCTCCTCCCCCTCCTCCTCCTCCTCTTGCTCCTCCCCTTCCTTGTCCAGCTCTGGCCTGTTCTTTGTGCCCCCAGAGGAGGGGTCTGAGACTGCCTGGAGTCCTCCCCAGAGCCCTCAGAGTGCCGGGCCCTCCCCCAGTGGCAGGGCACCCAGTGGCTGGAGCCAGGTGGAGTTTGCTGGCCCCAGTGGCCCAGAGGAGGAGATCTGGAACCCCTGGGAGGTGCCCGAATATGCGCAGCCCTCTGCCCAAGGAGGAGACACAATGCTCATGAGTGGGGCTGACCTGGTGGGGTTCCTGCTCCGCAAGTATCTCAACAAGCAGCCCACCAGCCAGGCAGAGGTGCTGGAGGTCCTCAGCCCAGATATGCAGGATGCCTGGCCCGAGATCTGGGGTCAAGCCTGTGAGTGCATGCAGCTGGTCTTTGGCGTAGAAGTGAAGGAAGTGGACCCCATCGCACACTCCTACGTCCTGGTCACCGTCCTGGGCCTCAGCTACGATGGGATGCTGAGCGGTGAGCAGGGCCTGCCCACGACCGGCCTCCTGGTGCTGCTCCTGGGGGTGATCCTCCTGGAGGGCGACCGTGCCCCCGAGCAGGAGGTGTGGGAAGCCCTGGGGGTCATGGGGGTGTTTGCCGGCAGGCAGCACGTCATCTATGGGGAGCCCAGGGAGCTCCTCACCCACGTCTGGGTGCAGGAAGGCTACGTGGAGTACCGGCAGGTGGCGGGCAGCAACCCTGCCCGCTACGAGTTCCTGTGGGGGCCCAGGGCCCACGAGGAAACCAGCAAGCTACGGGTCATGGAGTATGTGCTATGGGTTAATAGCAGGTGGCCGGTTTCCTCCCTGGCCCCGTTTGATGAGGAAGAGTGGGCCTGAGCCCCAGAGGCGGCCAGGCCCTTTCCAGCCTTTGGTGGGGTCGGCAGCTTCTCCCGCGGGATGGGCACGAAGGGAGGCATCCCTTCGGCTGCTTCTTCCCCGTGGGCGCCTCTGGGTCTCCCTGTGTGTGTGTGTTTGTGTGTTTGTTTGTGTGTTTGTGTTGGAGAAGACAGACCACTGGGCTTTCTAGGAGTGCAGGGCCAGGGCGGCTTGGGGGCAGAAAGCAGGGTGAAAAGCCACTCTGGGGGCCTGTTCTCTGCCGCGACCCGGAGATCGAGAGCTTGGTTAACATGAGGAGGCTCTTGCACATCGCTGCTCGGATTCGGGGGATTCATCAGCTTGGGAGGCTACGTGTGTCACTGACATTCCCCCCGCCCGGACCGCCGCAGCCGCCGCCCCCCCCCCCATCCCGAACTTCTGTACATCCCCCAGTTCAACAGTTAAGAGTTTCATCCTGTCCTGAAAACCAGCTGGCCAAAGTCCACCTTCGTCCCTGTGTGGGTCCCACCCGGATCCTCATCCCAGGCAGGGCACTGGGACAGAAATGGGTTGGGAAGCAGCAAGGACGGAGGGGTCAAAGGACGGGGTCGGGTCGTGCAGCCAATAAAAAGGAAAAGTCTTTTGTTCTGGCTTCCTGTGCCTCCTGGCCCGTTCATTCTGCAAGGGCCCAAGGAACCCGGACCGGTGTGCTCCGGCATGGGCGGGGGCCGCGGAAAGGGCGAGAAAGGGCCCGCCGGAGGCCAGGGGAGCCCTGCTGGCGGCTCCCTCACGGCCACACAGCAGCTGAGCTCTGCTCCCTGCAAGGCCCTGTGTGTGAGCAGTGAGGACACGAGGGGCCCGGGGACACGCCGCCTTCGGGGACTGTGTAGAGGCCGCCGTCCGGCAGGGAGGTGGGGAGGGGTGTCCTGAGGCCTGCGACAGCCCCAAGGGGCGAAAGGGTGACGGGGGCGGCGGCTCCCGGGGGCAGGCTCTGCAGGGTCCAAGGCCCCGGGGCCCGGGGGGGCTCTGTGGGCAGCGCGACTCCTCGTGTGCAGCTGAGGAGCGAGCAGCGGGCGGGGGACGGAGGCCGACCTCCACTCTGCCTCCAGGTCGGGAAGCGGGGACCTGAGGCTTGTGGGGGGGCGGGGGGGACACGCGCAGATTGCCTGGCGTGGCGGGAGGGCGGGCCCAGGCCGGCCAGAGTCCCTGACCTCCCAGCCTGAAGGAGGGCCCCGCCCACCTGCTCCCCCCCCCCCGACCCCCCAGCCTGGAGCCCATCTCCGCCGGACCCACCTGCTGGGAGCGCTGGGGACCCCTGGCACGGGGTCCGGATGTGAGGTGGGCCGACGTCCGCCTCGGAGGTCTGAGAGAGCGGAGGGCCTCGCGTGGGGGGTCGGATTGGGGTCCCCGCCGAGCGAAGGCGGGCAGGCCCGGGCTGGCGGCAGCCAGGCGAGCAGGTAGCCCCGGAGCGGCCCGGAGGGCGGCTGGAGGGGGCCTGTCGGGAATCCCGAGAATCCACGCGGGGGAAGGCGGGGCCGCGGCGTGGAGCTGAGGGGTGCCCGGAGGCAGGACGGGCCCGGGCCCTCCCGGAGCAGGGGTGAGGAGCTGAGGGAGAACTGCGGGGGTCCCCCACCCCACCTTCATGCCTCCACTCCTCCCGGAGAGATGGAGGCACTGGGCCCCCTCCTTGGGACTGGGGGGCGGCCCTGGGGAGGCCGGACACACGCGGCCACCCGGGAAATGCGCACTTGGGTTGTGGGGGTGGGGACAGGACCCCACGGAGCTCAGGATCCCCGTCGGAAGGGAGGTTTGCCGGGGCCTGAGGGGGACAGGGGCACAGGGGTTGCCTGTGGGGGCGGGGTGGGAGGGCAGGGACACAGGTGCACAGGACAGAGGGGACCCGGCGGAGGTCAGGGCCCACGCTAGAGGGGCCCCCGGGAAGCCGCGGAGGAGTGGGATGGGGCCAGATGGTGGCGGGGGGTGCTGCAAGCCTGGCACAGCCAGGTACCCGAGAGCCTGAGGCCTGGTTTGGTGGGAGCAGACGCTGAGGGGGGAGGGGAGGGAGGGTCCCGGGGCTAAGGGGAGGCGAGGGATGGACCCTGAGGGGGACAGAGGGGACCCGGCGGAGGTCAGGGCCCACGGTGAGCCCGGGAAGCCCGCGGGGGAGCGGGATGGGGCCGGATGGTGGCGGCGGGTGCGGCAGGCCTGGCACATCTGGGTACCCGAGAGCCTGAGTCCTGGTGTGGCGGGAGCAGACGCTGAGGGCTGAGGGGAGGGTCCCGGGGCTAAGGGGAGGCGAGGGATGGACCATTGACAGGGACAAAGAGGACCCCAGTAGAGGGTCGCCAGGGCTGTGAGGCCCCCGTGGGGATGGGTACCTGCTCTCACGTGGGAGTATGGGTGCTCAGACTTCCACATCCGGGCCTCCTGAGGCACTGGGGGCCCCTGGCGTCAGGAGCAGGGCCTAGGACACGTGGGCAGAGGGGAGGGCCCCGGGTGGTGCTGGGAATCCCGGTGAGGATGCAGAAGAGGCCCGGGGGACCCCGCACCCCAGCCCAGAGTCGGCCCGGGAAGGTCGTGGGGGGGGGGGGATGGGAACACGTGGTGAGGCCCCACTTCTGCATCGGGGCTCTGAGAGACCAGGGGGCTGGTGTTCAGAGCAGGGCCTCCCTGAGGGGGCAGACGGTGGGCCCAGGTCCTGCTGGGTTCCTGGCGAGGATGTCCATGGAGGACGGAGGGACCCCGCACCCCAGTCCACAGTCAGTCCCGGGAGGCAGGCCGAGTGGAGCCAAGCAGAGGCCTAGGCGCCCAGGGAGCCCCGCCAGCAGGGGTGGGGAAGAAGGGCCCAGGGAGCCTGTCCCCCGCCCCCCAGCTCAGCCCCCTCTGTGAGCCCTGGGAAGCCCCCAGGCTGGGTCATGGTCCTGATGGAAAGATGGTCACTCCCTGTCCCCGGTGGGGTCCGGGAGGAGGGGAGGGCCTGGGTGTGAGCGCCCTGGCCTCCGGTAGTCTGCCCGAGGGGCCCAGGGTCAGCTAGGGCTGGAGGCGAGGATCCCCGAGGGACTGAGACCCCCGAGGGAGTGGGTTCCCAGGGAGCCCGGAGCACCACGGCCCTGCCCCTGCTTCAGCCTCGGGAGGCTGCCGGGGGTTGGACGAGTCCCGAGCTGCGTGGTCGCTTGCTTATGTGACAGGGCCTCCCACACCTGTGGCGGTTGGGCTGGAGCACTGCCTCCAGGGTGTGGGCTGCGGTGGGGTCAGGTGGAGTGGGAGGCAATGGCCCACGTGTGGCTGGTGGCCAAGGCCAGGACTACAGGGGAACTGCAGCCCTAGGAACGCAGCCTAGAGTGGGTCCTGGGAGCCCCCAGGGCCCGAGGACCTCCTGGGGCGTGCCCTGGCTTGCCAGCCAAGTCTCCTAGAGCCTGGGGAATTGGAGGAAGGAGCAGGGTTGCAGACTGCCCAGAGCCGACCCGGGGCCTGAGGGGATTGAAGGTGAGGACCAGAGGGAGGACTGACGGACCCTGGGCCCCAGCACGTGCAGTCCAGGGAAGAAGGAGGCCCCTGTGCAAGATGAGCCCATGCTACGGTCCTGATGTCCACCTCTGAGTGTTAGGGCCTGAGGGCTTGTGCTTCAAAGTAGCAGGACCTCGGGGTTGCTTGGTGAGGGTGTGTGTGGAGGGTGTATGGCCAGCGGGGAGTCAGGGTGAGGACCTTGGGGACGTCCTGGCTGGCCCCACCTGGCCCATGAGCCAAGAAGCCAGTGCAGTGGAGTGGGGCCCTGCCCTCTGGGCAGCCCACGGAGGATGGGAGAGATCTGGCCCTCAGTGGAATGCTCACTTGTCCCTGGGGCGGGTGGGGGCAGGAAGGTGGGCTGACCTGGGGTTGGTACGGTCTTGGTGTGAGGGGCACGTCTCCTCTATGGGAGGTTGGGGGCCCGGAGGAAGAGCAGGCCCTGGCAGGATAATGTTTCAGGGAGCGGAGGGCCTGGGCCTGAGGGTCTGGACTCAGGTCAGCAGAGGAGGCGGGTGCCCTGCCCTAGCCCTGGACCAGGCACTGGCGACAGTCGACGTGACATATGAGGGGATGCCTCCCACAGCAGGATCCCTAGGGACCAGGCCGCCCCAGCCGTTTGTGTGGGCCATGGGGAGAGGCGGGACAGGTGGCCCAACTGATTTCTCTGGACTTTGGCTGGTGGGGGGTCGTGGCAGGGGCCCTTGCAAGGAAGGTGCAAGGAGGGTAGCCTCAGGGCCAGCCGGAGAGTCTTCCCAGGCCTTGCGTGGGGTCCAGGTGAAGACCCAGAGGTGCCCCCATCCCAGCCCAGATGGAAGCCAGAGCTGGCCCATCCCTTATGCATGATCCAGGAAGAATCCTGGAGACTTTGGCAGGTGTGGCCAAGGCTGGGCCCCTGGCTTCCTCCTGTGGAGTGTTGGGGACCTGTGATCTTGCAGGGACAGTTTGGCCAGAGAAGGACAGGGCCGGGGCAGTCTTTTGAGAGGCTGAGGAGGGGACTCCCCACCTTGACTGCAGGAGACCTCCCAGAGAATGTGGCAGCCGTCCTGTCCACACTGGGCCCCAGGGCTGGGCTGGCAGTCTGCACCCTGAGGACCCTCCTCCTTCCCTCCTGCAGGGACTTCAAGAACTGGCAGCAGAGGCCTTGGTCTGAGGCGGGGGTCCCTCAGGACACAGAGGTGAGGAGGCGCGAGCCAGAGCCACTTGGCCAGGTGAAGTGCACGCTCTCTCTGAGCCTGATGTCAGGGGTTCTCCCAGCCCAACACAGGGGACCCCTCTGCAGGGGAGCCGGGCACGGCCCCCTGTCAGACCTGGTACCTCGGGGTGTCTTGGCCGGGCTGCCCCCTGACAAGCTCTCCCAACTCTGTCTTCAGGTTCAGCCCGAATCTGACACCATGCCCCTGAGGAATAGCAGCGAGCTTTGGAAGCAGGGAGAAGACCTAGAGGAGGCCGAGGGCCTGGGGATGCCCAGCTGTCTGGGGCTGAGGAGGAGGAGGAAGGGGAGGAGGAGGCTCCACCTTCCCCCTCTACCCCATCTCCCCCATACCACCTATCTCATCTCTCTCTATCCTCCTCCTCCTCCCCCTCCTCCTTCCCCTCCTCCTCCCCCTCCTCCTTGTCGTCTTGCCCTTCATTGTCCTTCTCTGGCATGGTCTTTGGCCCCCCAGAGGAGGGGTCTGCTACTCCCGCGGCCCTGAGTGCTCCCCAGAGCTCTCAGAGTGCCGACCGCTCCCCCAATGGTGGGGCAGCTGGTGGCCTTGGCCAGCCCGAGCCTCCTGGCCCCAGCGGCCCAGGGGAGGCGGGAGATGAGGAGCCCTTGGTGGAGGGCAGTTTCCGCATGAAGACGGCTGCCCTGGTGGTATTCCTGCTCCTCAAGTATCGCAACAAGCAGCCCACCAGCAAGGCAGAGATGCTGGAGGTCTTCACCCCAGAATACCAGGACGACTTCCCCGCCATCTTGAGCCAAGCGTCCATCTGCTTGCGGCTGGTCTTTGGCCTAGACGTGATTGAAGTGGATCCCAGGGAGCACTCCTACGTCCTCAACCCCATCCTGGGCCTCACCTGGGATGGGATGCTGAGCGATCAGTGGGGTATCCCCAAGACCAGCCTCCTGGGGCTGGTCCTGGGGTTGATCCTCCTACAGGATGGATGTGTCCTCGAGGAGGAGGTGTGGGAGACTCCGGGGTTCACAGGGGTGGCGATGGCCAAGAGCACATAGTCTATCGGGAGCCCAGGGGCCACTTCACCAACGTGTGGGTGCAGGAAGGCTACCTGCAGTGCCGGCAGGTTGCGGACAGTGACCCTGCCCGCAACGAGTTCCTTGGGTGCCCAGGGCCTACGAAGAAACTAACAAGTTTCCACCGTAGCCACGTGAGTGTGCAAAGTAGTGGCAATGAGATGTGATCCTGCCTTGGAAGCACCCACCCCACAGCTGGTGGGCACTTGGGGGCATTCTGTAGATGAGCCGCTGTGTCCCACAGAGAGGGCCAGTGGGCAGTCCTTCCTGCCACCTGACCCTTGGGTCTCCAAGACACGGCCATCAAACCCCTCAGGCCCCGCACGAGGTTCCTTTGGGAGGCCATCTGCCCGTTGCCCAGTGGCCGGGCCAGGATTGCGGGCGTCCTGCTCCTGGGGTCCAGCTGGCAGCCCCCATAGCCCCTGCTGCCTGCCCTGTCCTGTCTCTCCTGACCGTGGCCTCAGCCTGCAGACCTTTGGGCTTGGTCCTGTCTCCCCACTGCCAACTGCTCCCTCCCCAGTGCTGCTGCTCACGGCCACTCATCTTGCTGTCGGGGTCCCCAGACGGGGATCCCCTCTGCCTACCTGTGTTCCAGGGGTGCTGACCAGGCTGTGCCGCCGGCGGTGCATGTCCTAGGGGCCGGTAAATGACACTCCTAGCTGGTGACCCTGGCGACTGTGCCAGGTGGATATTCTCAGAGAACTCCTGGGTCATAGCCATAGTTCTGTGAAGCTGATGTCCTCATGAAGGCCACTGTGAGGTTGGCTCTCTGAGGCTGAGGCAGAGATGGGGTGTGTACCTATCAGCCATCCCCAGAGCTGCCGGGACCCTAGGGTCCCGAAATGGCACTTTGAGCAGAGGAAAGTGTAGTGGGTGACGGCGGTGGTAACCAGGATGCTCCCCCACACCCCGCAGGTCCCCAGGCTCACATGAGGATTTTGTAAGCAGCCGGGCAGGAGGGCCTTTGGGTCCCCAGGAGCCAGGCACTGCAGAAGGTCGGTTGCCCTACGAGAGGGGGGAGGAGGAGCACATGCCATCCTGAGGCTTGTGGCCTTGGCACAAGTCCCAGGAGCAGGCCCAGTGGGACAGTCCTGGGGGGAAGTGACTGCTGGGGCCCGGGGTTTGATCCAGGCCACCATGGACTGCTGACACTGAGCACTCAGGACGCCTGAGCACCAGCATGTGGGTCCTCGGGTAGGCATCTCTGGGATGCCAGGTCCTGTCCCACATTATCTGTATTCACACACAGCGGCCAGGTGTCTGGCAGTTGTCAGCAGGCCAAGGTGGATTATGCATGATGTCCCCTGTCCCCAGCAGGAAGTCCTGACGTTATGCAAATGCCTGAGCTGGTGTCCTGACAGGCTGGCACAAGGCACCTCAGCCATGGTCCTGCTCCTCAGGAGACCTCATTGCCGAGTGATGGCCATGCCTACTCTGAATGCACCCCCTTGGCTGGCCTCTGACCTGCTATCTGGCCTCCACCTGCCTGCCCTGTGTGACAAATACTGCTGGCACCTGCCCTGGGGTCATTCCTGGGCCCGACTTGGGCTTACCTGCCTGTCTTCAGGCACTGAGTTGGCCAAGCCAAGCTGGCCCCACCCTCAGAGAGAGCAGGAATGCCAAGGGTCCCCGGGACTGTCCCCTGTGGGGATGTAGTCGGGTCCTGAGACCCCCTGGGTTGTGTATTGATCTGCTGGCCTGTTGGGTGGCTGACGATTGGCCTGACTAGGGCAATGAGCCTGTGGGATGACATGGGGCCCCAGTCAGCTGGGAGACAAGGGGCCAGACTGGGCCAGGGTCAAGCCTGAGCCCCAGGGAGGTCCTCGAGGGGCCACAGCTCCTCCAGCCCCCTGCGTGTGCGATCCTCTCCCTCCTCCCACACTCAGTCCTGCCCCACACGGCCCCGGGTTTGGCAACCAAGTAGAACGGATGGTGACCCTGAGGCGCTGCTAAGAGGCCGCGTGGGCAGGGGTCTGTGTCAGGCTGTGGGTGGCATCGGTGCCCAGCCCTCCCACGGTCCCCCAATCATGGGACGTAAGCATTGGTACGATGTCCTCCCTGGAGGACAGGTGGACTCCTACTGATGGCAGTGAAGACCCTCAGGCCCAAGCCACCAGGCTTCGCCCTTGGAGGGCACTCAGCTGGATGGGGCATTGTACCGCTCCCCCTGCCCCTGATGGATGCTTCGCGAGGCTGACCCTGTGCATGGTCACAAGAGTCACACGGTCACAAGGGTGACACGGGAATAGTCTCCCTGTAAGGTCAAGCATTGCTGTGCATTGGGCAGGGTGACACCCGGACGTACAGGGCCCGGTCCACATTGGCATCTATGGACCCCGCAGTCGTTAGCGTGCGTCTCGGGCCTGCTTTCCCTGGGTGTGGAGATTGGGAACCAGGCAATGGTTGTCTTCTGATCCCTGGGTCCGGGGAGGAAGGAGGTCCTGCTCTCCCGGTGTGGATGTGTTACCCAGGCCTGTTCCCCACCCAGGTCACAAGTGAGCAAACGTGGTCCCTCTTGCCTGGAGCCAGCTAGCGTGACTGTCAGGTCCCTGGATGGGACACGGAGAGTCCAGCGCTGGGCTGGCCTCTAACGTCCCTGGGCTCCCTGTCCTGCTGTGGACGCTCAGCCCAGTTCTCAGAGCATGGTGGGGTCCCACCTGGAGGCTGTGGGGACGACGCCTGCTCCAATGCACCCCCAGGGATGCTCTGATGCCCCCTTCCCTGGACTGGCCCCTCCTGAGCATCCGGTTTACTCCAGGCTGCAGGGACGCAGCTAGGCAGCAGGTGGCTCATGGGGTGCTGAGCTGGGTCCTCGAGATGCCCTGGCCGAGAACAACACCTGCCCAGTACCCGTCGGCAAAGGCAGGACCGGGGGAGACCTCGTTGTGCGTGGCGTCTTTGGACAAGGCCTCGGAGTCCTGGGTGGGCCCACAGGGGCTTCTTCCACTGGTGAGGGTGGCGAGGAGCTCTGTGCGGACGCAGGACACAGGGGCACCTGTGTGCCAGGAAGGCCCCTTGGGACCCCCACGTGGAGGCTGCCAATGGACCTGGGCTCTGAGGGAGCCCCTGCCTCAGTCCCACTGAGCCAGAAGCAAGATGGGTTGTCACCTGGCCAGGCCTGCAGGGAGGGAGCGGGTCCTGAGTTGTGCGCGATGCGGAGGAGGTCAGAGTGGCAGCGGGGTCCGGCAACGAGCCGCCTGGGGGACAGAAGGCTGGAGTCACCCTGCGGAGGACACGCCCTGTCCATGTGTGTGTTGGCTTCGGCTCTTGCTTTTTAAAACGTGTTCATCATCCATTGAGTTCTGTACATTTCCGTGGACTAGATGTTGGAGAGTCTCGTGTGCACAGAAAGTGTGCTCGCCTTGCACAGAGTCTCCGGACCCTGCCGCCCCTGTTCCCCTGGTACTAGCATTGCAGATCTTGGGTCAGGGAGTTACGACTCGAGAGCTCTCTTCCTTGGGATAGTATGAGCTCAAGGTCACCAGGTCCTCAGATTGCCTCCATTTTCTGCTTGCTGCGCATGTTTCCATTCCAGCATCCCGTCCAGGGTGCCCCACCCCAGTGGGTGGTCGCGGCGTCTCCCTAAGCCTCCCCTTGGCTGCGGGAGTCTCTTGGATGCTGGTGTTGATGAGCTTGCCATTTCTGAGAAGTCTGGTCGCAGGCGCAGTAGGATGTCTGTCACCTGGGGTTGGAGAGATTTCTCCAGGCTTAGAGGGAGGCTGCAGCTTCTGGAGAGGAAGAGCACAGAGGAAAAGTGCATTTGTAGCACGCAGTCGGGAGGGTGAGGACAGATTAGGAGGAGGGTTTGCCTCTGTCCATGTTGACCTTGACCTTGTGGGGGAGGCAGTGGCAGTCAGGTGTCCCCAATGCAAAGTGACTCTTGGGCGTGCCTGTTCCACATTGCCCTGTGTGGCAGGAGTTCACTGCACAGCTCACCTCTGGGGTGAGGGACGATGCTCCCCCTCTTTGAGGGCAGAGTATCTACCCTGGTTCTCCAGAGTGTTCCCGTAGGGCAAATTTGTCTACTCCCATACAATTTTTCCTTTCCCATTCCATCACGTACTTCTCTCACTAGGGACTCAGAATGTTTCTTTGAGTTGTAGGTTACATTCCTAAATGACTTTATTTGGTCGGTCAGCTGCTCCCAGCGTCGCTCATTGAAAGGTGTCTCAGTTTCCCTTTGATGAACAATGTAGTTGGATTGGAGTTTTGTTTTGTTTTTTGTTTTTTGGTTTCTTTGTAACCAGGTCCCTACTTGGAGGCACCACAAGATACTCCAGATGCTCCAGGCTCCTTGGGAAATTAGAATATATGGATTTCTAGATTTCTAGATCTCTGTGTCTATATTATGTCTGACTCTCTCTCCATCTCTGTCTTTTTCTCCATTGCACAGGTGTCTGCCCCCGCTTCCTGACACAGGCTCCTCAAGCCCTTGTCCATGTGGGTGCTAGGAGGCTCTTTTGCCCTACCATGTAATCCTTGACCTGTGCTTTGACACAGGGCTCCTAAGCCCTTGTCAGCTCCCAAGCTATAGGAGCACGAGGGGCACCTTTTGTCCTAACCAGGGGCCCCGAGGGGGGCTCCAGGTGGCCCTAGATGCAGATTGCTCGCCAGAGAGATTAACCATAATTAGAAGGTTGGAAAGTTCAGCCCCATCCCACCATTCTCCAGAGTATGAGTGGCCCCGGACAAGCAATCAATAATCAATCATGACAACACGAGGAAGCCTCCATGAAATCCCAATATTAATGGGGTTTGGGGGCTTCCAGGAGAATGAACACCTCTACATTCCAGGAGAGTGGTGCACCCAAGTCCTCGGGCACAGGTGGGCCTGTGCTCAGGATCCTCCCAGGCCTCCCCTGGGGGTTGTCTTCACCTGGCCGCTCCTGCCCTCTACTAGAAGAGTAAACATGTTCCTCTGAGTTCCTTGAGCTGTTCTAGCAAATGTTCAGCTCCAGGGTGGGAGGGCCGAGAGAACCTCTGGTTTGTAGCCCTCTCAGTCAGAGCCGTGGGGAACCTGGGGACCTGCTCTATGGGACTGGCATCAACGGTGGGATGCGGTCTTGTGGGCCTGAGCCCCTGACCTGTAGGTCGTGGTGCTGTCTCCGTGTATAGAGTGTGGGAAGCGAATCACTAATGGAATCGGGACACCCAGCTGGTGCTGCAGGGAATCGCTTGGTGCGAGGGGTGGGGGAGGGAAAGCCCACAAAACTGTTAGATGTGTTTAGGGTGTGTCCGGTGTGTGGGAATAGAGGACAAGCTCATGGGGGGAACCGTGACGGTCTGTTAGTCGCTCATGTGGTGTATCTCCTGCCCCAGTCCGGAATCATCCTGACGTCTGAAGGCCCTGCTTACTTTCCTCCATGAATGGTTTAGAAGCCAAGATGTGCCTGCTGAGTGTGTTCCTTGCGACTGGGGTGTTACTAGTTCTTGGCCGTGTCTGCTGACAGAGCGGGGAAACCTATACACGGACCTCAGCCCTGTGTGTGTCCCTACACATTTCCTGTGCTGTGATCTACTGTTTCTACAGGAAGCTTCCCGTGGCCTCTTGCTGACCACCCCCACTCACATCCAGTTCCAGCTGGATCCTTGTTATCCTGGTTGATAAGTAAACATCCCTTTCAACAGTGAGAAACTCGGTTCCTCCCAGTGACCACCTTTTGCATACTTGTCCATTCCAGTGTTCTTGTCCGGTAGCATCAGCGGTGTTCACCTGTGTTCACCATCTCGGGGAGCAGCTCCATGGACTGGAACACTGTGCTTATGTCATCCCCTGGGGCTTTATTCCCGCAGAGTCCCCTGCCTCCAAAGCTCCTCAGCTCAGCAGGCCATTCCCTGGCCCCTCCCGTGACAGTGAGTGACAGATTTGTAATACTCCTGCCAGGGTTGGGTTCCTGGGACAGTCTGCGTGCCTCCCTGGGATTGCAGCGATGGTTGCTGTGATTGTCTGCACATGTGCACTGCACGTCCCTGAAGGTACCCTCTCGTGTGTGCGCTCTCTGGGTTTAGAGAAGCGCGTGACACCGTAGAGCCACAGGTACAGGGTGGCACTGAATGGTTTCAGTGTCCTAATGTATCCCCAGCCTTCTGCTATCGGGTCCTTCTTCCCTTTGCCCAAACCCATGGTACTAGCCCATCTTTTCAACCCGTCCTGTCATTCAGCCTTTTCTAGTTGCCACACACTGGGACCCACAGGGTGCGGGACATTTAAGACTGATTGGGAGTAATTCGAATGCTCTTTCTCTCTCGGTGAGTCTAGCTAAAGGTGGTTCACATCTCTTGATCTTTTCAGAGAACAAACATTTGTTCACCTCAATCTTCTCTGTATTTCCTTTGTCTTTGTAAGGCGTTTACGTGCAGGGAGTCTCCCACCCAGTGTGGGGCTGCAATGTCAGAGCTGTGCGCTCCCCCGACGGAGCCAGCCGGGCACCCTGTTGTCTCTCTGTTCTGTTTCACCTCTGTGTATTCTGTTCTCTCTCACTGCCTTCCCTGTGCCTGCGTAGGGTTCACTTTGCTCTCTGGCCAGCTTCCCGGTGTTGAGGGGTAGGTGTGTGGGGTTTGTGTTTGTGTTGTTGGGCCTTTATAGCTGGAGAATTCTCGGGGCTGCTTTGGCCTCATCCCGTAAGCTTTGACACGCCTGCCAGGGTTTTTGTTCATTTCAAAGCATTTGCCAGTTTCCTGTTGACTCCTGCGGTGTCCACTGATCATTGTTAGGGACCGAATAGCCATGCCTCCCAGATTCACATGTTGCCACCATACGCCCGCACCTCCGAGTGTGTGTGTTGCTGGACTTTGGGCCTTCCACGTGCTGACTGGGTTCATAGGGAGTCAGTCAACATGAGCTCTGATGCCATATGGCTGGTGTCCTCGGGAAGAGTAGGTGGGGACGTGGGGAAGGCGACAGCACCTGGGGCATGCATGCACACATGCGGGAGGACCGTGTGCAGAGGTGGCAAGAGCGTGGCCACCTGCGGGAGGAACAGAGAGATCGCAAGCTTGCTGGCACTGTACCCTTCGACTCCCGGGATTCAGATCTGGGAGAGAACCCATGACTTTTGTCCTGGCAGCCGGGACACACACACTGGAGCATGTGGGAGTAGGCTGCTTGACTTCCAGCTCTTTGAAAACTTAGAGGAGGGCTCCCAGGGTCGAGAACCGTGCTCCTTCCACCTTGGCCAGGGAACATCCGCTGTGTGACGTTGGGGACAGATGGGCACAGTTGTTTTCCAGCCCTGGGGTCTCCTGGCGCCAGGCGAGGCTTGGGTTTCCCTCCTGATCTCTGGGCCACTCGGGCTCTGCTGTGTGGGAAGCCAGCCTTGTCCCCACAGTCCCTCATGTTCTCACAGGTCTGGAGGCTCCAAGTCTAAGAACCAGGCGTTGGACATCCGGTTTTTGGGGTGGGCAAGGCTCTCATCCCGGCTCGGAGAAGGCCATATCATGTTGCTGGGTCTCTCCCGGTGCCTCGCCTCTGTGTGCAGGTGGGGCGGGGAGGCAGATGTCCACGTGTCCTCTGCTTCTCCTGGGGATGCTAGCGCTGCAGGATTAGGGCTGATGACCCGCATGGCCTCGGTCAACCTCCCCTCTTCCAAGGGGCCTTCTCAGTACATCCAGTGGTGCCAGGGCGTAGGGCTGCACCAGAACAATTTGGAAGAGGACTAAGCTGGGTCCCTCACACAGGGTGGAGATGCCTCCTGGTTCTATTGGATTCTATTGGGAGCTTCTGTCCTTCCCGACTTTGGTCTGTGCGAGTACATTTTGGGGCTCTGCTAGGTTTCCCGGGAGGGCTCCAACCCCACTAGCTGTGGGACTGTGACCAGCAGGAGTGGGCAATGACACCAGGACAGACCCGGGGCTAGTCTGGCTCATCTGGTGGACGTACCATCCTTGGTACCTGAGCTCAACCCTAGCTCCACCCCCGCTGGGCTTGGACCCTGCTGTCGTGTCAAAACCGGGAAAGTCACCTAGTCCCGCCCAGGGCCGGAGGCCTAAAAGTGGGCTCCGGCCTCCCTGTGCCCGTCCACAGGGGGTCCTGGGAGGCCAGGGCTGCCTCTGGCCTAGACTTGGGTCGAACCCTGGTCGGACCCTCCTGATGGAGGTCCGGGGCTCCCACTTCCCTCGCTGTGCCTCTGTGCATCCCGGGTGGCGGAGGTCACAGAGGAGCCTGGGGCTCCTGAAGAGCAGCTTGGCCTTTTTGGCAGGACCACCCTGGGGAGGAGGAGGCTCCTTTGCCCGGAGGCTTGGGGAGCACAGTGGACACGGCCCTTCCAGGGACCTGACAGTGAGGTCCATCCCAGCAACATGGCTGCCCGATCATTTCTGAGGACCTGTGTTGGGCCGAAGGTGGTTGCCCGGGGTACATCCCTGCACCTGTCACCACGCCACTGACCTCCTTGAGCCGGAGGTATGGACAAGACGCTGGTGGGGCCTCTCTGACACTTACCTGCTGGTGCACACTTCCCCGCAGAGGCCTTCCTCCTGAAGGTTCTCTCCAAACCCCGCCGCTGTCCCCCCCACCCCAGCGAGAGCCCAGTGCCCGAGCCCGGCGCCCGAGCCTCAGCCGGTGTCCATCCCCACAGGCCAAGCCCCTTTAGTGCCCCAGCCTGCTGGGGCTGTGGTCGACTTCTGCCGTTGATGTAGCTGAAGCGCCGGGAACGGACCAGGTGAGGAACCTCAGCACCTGGCCTCGGACTTCTCTGGGGCCCGCAGCCACCATCGGCGGTTGGGGCCGTGAGCTTGGCCACCAGGCCACAGAATGCAAGCTGCCCCCTAGCTGGAGACATGCCACTCTGCCCGAGCGTCATCCACATGGTGGCCTCACACCCCTGAAGGCCCAGCAGGCCACCGGCTCACGGGAAGGCCAACCACCTTTCTGGAGGACCAAGAATAGGAGACCTGTGGGTCTGCGGCTCCCAGGGGCCCAGTGCTGAGGCCCAGTGGGGCGGGCAAATCCATGCTAATCGGGAAGTTTGGAGGAGGAGGCACTAGTAGGCAGACTGGAGAACTAGGGACAGGGTGGGCAGGGGCAGCTGGCTCTGCCGTGTAGCTCCGGCCAGGGTCCCCTGGCATCACCCCCTTCCCTCGCAGCCGGGTAGGGGGACGATTTGAGGCAAAGCAACACCAACCAAGCTCTGTGCGGACGCTTGGGAGGGTTCTGGAGAAAACTCCTTGCACCTCCCCACCCGTGGGCTTTATCTGAATCTCCAGCCCCAGGTGTCTGGCTTTTGAGAGTGGCCTGGATCGGGAAGTGGTTTTCCTTTCAGGGAAGGATGTGTAAGAATAATTCTTCCCCTGCCAGAGTGTAGAGATGAGGCCCAAAATCAGATTCTGGGCCCACTCCACCGACCTCTGTCCTCTGTGGGGAGGGAGCCTCTCGGGGGCAGCGCAGGCTCCTTCCCCATCTTGTGTCATAACCCACTCGTGGGATGGGGCGCTGAGGGCTGTCCCTAGCAGTGGGTTGTGACGGCCGCCATGAGGCTTGAGAGGGGAAGATCCACAGAGCTCCTGCTCCTAAGCTCACTGCCACGCCATCCTGGCCTAGAGGATTTTCTGTCTTTGCTCCCTTGCACAACCCCAACTTGGGCCCCACGTTCCGCAGGATGCCAGCTGCACTAGCTGTGTGCGAATGACGGATCTCGTGCTTTCTAACTCTTTTGGTGTAATAGAGATATTGTGCTTCTGTGTCTTGTGTATGTTGATCAAAGGCCCTCGATCCTGCGCTGGGCTCTCAGGGACACGGACAACCCCAGGGATAAGTCGGCAGCAGCTCCAGGTCTGCAGGGCAGGAATGCTTTGTGCTTTCTCAGCAGGGAGAACGAGTATGTGGAGTGCGTAGCCTACACAATGACCTCGTTTTTGCCAATTAGAGCTGGCTTTTCTGCCGTAGTGTTGTCTTGAACCCCTCGACCTGCAGTGTTCCACAGGAGTCACGAGGTCTTAAGTCAGTTGCGCCATGACGTGACCTCCCCCCACTGGAGGATGGGAAATTGGTCTGAACAGGAAGAGCTGGAACAGGAGGCAGGGTTAGGAGAGGCCCCACCAGCAGACAGGTGCCGGAGGAGGCCGGGATGAGTTGAGGGTTGTCCAGACGTGTAACCCGGGATTCCCGATCCAGGCCCAGGGCACGGGCCTCACTTTACATACCAGACCCATGCTTTGCTGGGTTGGGCCGGGCTGACCTCGCACAACAGGGAGTGTGTATGTGCATGTGTGTGCCCATGTGTGCATGCGGGTGCATGCACGCATGTTTTAAACATGAGTTGGTGAGGATAGGTTACGGATAGTAACCCTGGGCCCAGGTCGAGCTGCCCGGGAATGGGGGTAGGAAGCAAAGGCTGATTGTCTTAACTTTAGCAATTTTGGGCTTTTCCTGGCTTCCAGAGAGACCATAAGACACAGCTCCTTTGCGGTGCCCAGAGCCAGAGTCCTGTCCTGCTGCAGCAGTGATTAGGGTCATGGTAGCGAAAGGATAAAAAAGGAGGTTTTCCTCACCGTGCGGCCAGACCGCCACAAACCTACTTCACTTGTGTTCAAACGGGGTACATACCCTGGAACGCATTGTGGGGTGCATGTCTGCCCCTGGGTCCCTATCTCCTCTGTTGCAGCCCCCTCTCGTGACCCCATTTGTCTGGGTTTTGTAGGACTTCATGCATGGCTTTCCCTTTTTGGGCCAGGTCTTGGGTCCTTAAATCTTGGTTCTTCCTTACCCCTCTTCTATCCACCCTGCCAAGAAAAGCCCCACACTCTGAAGAAGCAAAGAACACTTCCTCCCTCCTTCCCCATCTCCTGTGTGGAGACCATTGCTGGGTGTGACTCATACTAATACACTTGTATTTGCATGGAGTGAACCTGCTTTAGTCTCCGGTCTGACGGTAGAGGGAAGCAGAAGCAATGAAGGGAGACTTGCATGTACACAGGAGCTGTGGAAGACCCAGAAAGGGGAGCTGAAGGTCACACAGGAAATTTTACGCAGGTGCTAGAAGCTTCTGTCAACGTGGCCGCAAGGCCCTTTAACAGGCGACAGGCGCATGTACCTCCCTTTGGACTGCCACAAACCAAAGCTTTGTGTGAAATCTCCAATTTCTTGGGGTGGTCGGAGGGGGTGCATCTGGAAAGCTGTAGCTGCCTGCTCCCTTCCCCTCAGCTCTGAACTGCAGGACCCTGGGCCCTACGGGGCTAGACCCCTTCCAGCTCTGGGGAGAGTTTATTTGCTGGGTGATGTTGCTAGGCGGGCACTTCTTTTCCACTTGCTAGTGTCTTGTAACACACATGCTGACTCTTTTCCCTCCTCTCTTCACCCCGGGAAAATACAATAAAAACCTATTGCTACTGGAAAAAAAAAAAAGCCTCAGAAACTTAGCAAGGAACAGAGGAATAGGACACCTGGGAGGCTCAGTGGTTGGGTGCCTGCATTTGGCTTGGGGCGTGATCTCGGGGTCCTGGGATCTAGTCCAACTTCAGGCTCCCTGCAGGTAGCCTGCTTCTCCCTCTGCCTGTGTCTCTGCCTCCTCTCTTTCAGTGTATCTCAAGAATAAATAAATAAAATCGTTAAAAAATTTAAAAGTAAATGTATGATTATAAATGTTTTGAGAGAGGGATTCCCAGGTCCAGTTGCTGGGGCAAAAGTCAAGTGTAGGTGCTACCGTTTGGGTACCAGCGAGCACCCCTGCACTGCAACGCTTGAGGGTTCTGGGGGACGCTGTCCCCACCCGCATCTTGGTGCTGGGGACCGGGGGGCACCTGTGAGCCCTCCGCTCCAGGGAGACCTGACATCCTGGTGTGGGGAACGCGAAGGCCCTGTGGGACCCAGGCCCCCACTCGACAGGGAAATGGGCCTGCTGCGCAGGAGCACAAGGCCCTGGTTAGCCCTGGGCCCTGATGCCCGGTGTTTGGGCCCGCCCAGCGCCTCCACACACCTCTGTTGGAGCAGAGGCGGGACCTCTGGCACCTAAGTGAGCATGCAGGGCCCCACACATGACAGCGGTGGACTGTGATCCATCCTCACCCAGGGCAGCAGTCAGAGCTCTGGTCGCCTGGCTGCTTGGCAAGAAACGTGCCAGAGGCCAGGAGCACCTGGCTTCAGCAGACAACGGCCCGGTCACCGTCCAGTTTATTGCCCTGCCCGAGGTCCGAGCCCTCTAGCTGCGGTAGGGAGAGCTGTAGGGGCAGTCTGGGCGCCCAGCCATAGGTGGCAGGTATCCCAGGAAACAGTGGCACACCGGGCAGTAGGGGAACGGGCCCAGGGAAGGAGGTATGGGGGGCATGGGGGCGACGGGCCCTGCAGCCACAATGGGCAAACACGAGTGGCACAAAGGTAGCAGCTCGGCCACGGGGAGCACCAGGGGCAGAGGGCGCCTGGCTGCCGCCCCGAGGATGGCGGGAGGGGCGGACTCGCTCCTGACCTGGGTGGTTGGAAGGTCTTGCTCTGGGCCACCTGCAGGCTCCCGCTGCTGCTCCCCCTGGTGCTCTCTGGGGGCCAGGAGCTCCTCTGGTGGCCTGCTGGCGGGCTCCGCCTCTGCTGGGCTTCCTAACTCTTCCGCCTTGTCCTCATCTTGCCTTTGGGCTGCCTTCTCGCCCACTCTCCTCTTCTTCAGCAGGTGGGGGCAGTCCTTCCTGAAGAGAGGGCTGCTGTAGAACTGTAATTGAGGTTCCAAATGGAAAGGGGGACAGAAACTCCAGGTCATGGCAGGGCCTGGGGCACCGGCAAGATGGCTCTGAGCCCCTCTGGGCTCTCAGCCAAGTGTCCCAGGGCCTCCCTCTCCGGGGGTTGCAGCCCCAAAGGAAAGCTGTGCACCTGCTGTCGCCTAGGCCTCATTCGCTGACTTGAAAGCCCCAGCGCCTTTGGCGAGGACAAGAGCCACCTGACCTGGGATTGCAGACAAGCCCACAGGGGAGTGGGGTTGGGGCTTCCTGAAGGAGCATTAGGGGACACTCAACTGCCCCCCAGCGAGCTAGCCAGTAATCACATGGCATTTTATGGCAATGTAAGCGGTTCTCAGCCTCTAGTCTCACCAGGCGATGCCTCGGGGCCACCAAAGTGCCCATTTCAGGGTAGACTGTCTCAAGCCTTGAGAATCCTCTCGGAAGGCTCCTCAGCTGTAACAAGGTGGCTCCATGGTCCCCAGCCAGAGGTCGAGTCTCCAGGGTGTCCGTCTTTCCCTCTACACTCTGTCCGTTCAGGCTGTACCTGAGGACTCATCAGAGATGTTTGGCCACCCCGGGCCACCCGAGGCCATGTGCACGCTGGCTGGGAGTTCCTGTGTCCTGGACCACATCTAAAGTAAGATGCACACGGTAGCATGGAAAAGGAGGAATCGGTTTATTGAACAGCTGCAGGGAGCAAAACTAGTGGACTGCGCCACCTTTGTCACACACCAGGGAGGGAAGGCTTTGCCACTCCAGATGCTCCCCCTCTCCCCCGGAGATGGCAGTCTGTCGGGACCCAGGCCCTGGGGTACCCGGGGTGCTGGGCATCAGTGGGGCCAGGCTGAGACACGTCAGCAGCTCCCTGCATTAAACCCTCCCCTCCTCTCCTGGGTGAGATGGTCGGTGCCCCTTTCCCTCCTGTAACAAACGGCTGCTTGTTCTCAGGCAGGAGGCTCTCCGCCTGGAGGATCTGAGTCCCTCTTTGCTCATTCAGGGCTCTCCTAGCAGCTCTCGGAAGGACTGTGTTCTTAGTTAAAAGCCTGGGGCATCCGGAAGGCTTTTTGTTTGGGGTAGACAAAAGGCCTCAGACCTTTGCAATTCCACAATCCAGTGGCTCTTCCCAGTCTCCGCAAGTCCAGCACTCTAGTTGCAGGTCATGCTGGATAGTTTTCTGACAAATGAGTATTCCCAGTACGCAGGAAAAGCATAAACCATTTCTTGCTTATTGTGGCTGTTCTGGCAGTAGCAGCTACTGTGTATGTGGAGGATTTCAGGGGGGAAATGATGATGTCCCATTAAGGGGTGACACCCCCTTTGTAGGACAGGTGTGCCAGCAGCTTTCTACTTCTGCAACAGAACACGTATATCTCCAATACAAGCTCGTAAAAAAATACTTTAACAGAATATACTGTACAGAACTAGGATTTAACACGGTATATTACAATGCTAAAATATTTGTATAAATACTATACAGGCTCGGAATCACTCCATTAGAAAGGGCTCACCAATGAGGCCATTAAAAACTGCTGTCAGCCTCACTGGAAGAGCAACTACTTCCACAGCAGGAACACAAACAGTAATAATGACAGTGGGTACTGGAGCTCGATGCCCTCAAGGAATATTTAGGTTCCTACTGACTATTCTGCAACAGCAGACGCTAAGCTACGTACTGAGGCCAGCCTGGTTTAAAAAAACCTTTTCAAAGAACACTTTTGATGGGAATTTTAGCACTTTGAAAACCAATTCCTCCTGTGGCCTGATCAGCCACCCCTAAGAGATCCAAGTTGGCTCCTGAGGCACCTGCCCAGAGGGGGTTGCTTTCTCCATGTCCCTCGTGCTCCCTCCATCACACCCACGGCTGCCGACACACACCCCACCCCAGCCCGGCTGCATGTGCCAGTCACCTGCCATTTGTGTGTCCCATCATGGCGAGTCACTGGTAGGCATTGAGTGCAAACAAGACATGAGATGGAAGTCCCCAGAGCCCCAGCTCCAGTTCTGGGTGGGGTAAACAAAGACGCAGAGGAGGGTAGAAGAGAGTGTGTGCCCCAGTCCACTGGCGTTCTGCCCGCGGGAGTGGTATCTAATCTGGCATTTCAATATTTAATTTGGGAGGTGGGAGGACATATTTCCCAGGGCTCTGGGTGATAACCACCCTGGTCTTCTTACGGAACATCGGGGCAATCTTAGGAGGTTCTGGAACGGGTGTTTCTTCTGTTTCCTCATTATCTTCATGGTGGAGGTCATAGGAGATGTTCCCATATTCTCTCAAAAACGGGAAGAGTTCAAGCAGAAACTGACAGAAATCCTTGCGAATCCCAAACCACCCTGAAAAACAAGGATGCACTTGCTTACCACACTGGCCTCCATGGGATCTGCTGTGGCTGTGCTACCCTGAACAGGAAGTTTTACTTGGACCACGTAACCCTTTCTCCCGATGCCTTAGAAATGACAACTAAGCAAGGCCTGGATACCCATGAAGGGCAAGAAGATGGGCCTGTGGCTTGCAGCTCTCTAAGCGGGGCTCCCGGGCTGGCCCACTGCGACCCCATTAGAGATCAGAAAGTGGGGGAGGTGGGGTGGTCCACTGACACAGGCCTCCCGGGTGCTCTGATGGGGGTCCCAGCAGTCAGGACTGCTCTAGCGAGCCTCAGACACATTCCCGAGGCATTGGAACTACGTCAGCATCCTCTCGCCTTCCCTATCTGGGATATGCTCACATGCGACAGAGAATGTCACCGGAAAAAGGGACTTGTCAGCATCTGGCAGGCACTGGTCCAGGCCAGCCGGCAACCCGAGCTCACAGGGCCCTCTCACAGCTGCTCCTCCAAGGCTTTGTTTGTGCTACCTATACCACAGGACCATCCACTCAGTGCTGGCTCTCCCAGTGCACCCCCCACCATCCCCTGGCTTCCAGAATGGCATGCTCTGGGGCTACCTGCAAAGGAGCTTATGGTCTAGTGAGGAAAGGACTCTTGTCAAAGATCACTTCAAAACTGAGTGTCCCATCACACAGGTGGAGAGAAGGGAGAGCAAGCAGGGCCCCACTGACAAGACACAGTGATGTCGGGAATGTCCCTTGGGAGAGCAGGGCGAGGCACAGAACCTGAGTGGACTCCCAGGGTTTGGAGGGTGATGTGGATTTTTATCTAGTCCTCAGGAGCCCCTGGAAAGCAGGTAACTTCATCCTCATGTTGCAGCAGAGGGGACAGGGCTGAGAGGCCTACCTCAAATGGCACAGTGTGCCATAGGAAGGGCATGGTGCAGGTCAGAGAAAGCAAGGTTGACAGCGCACTCTTCCCTCAGAATATTCCAGGCCTTCCTCAGGCCTACATTTCCTCTGTGACCTCCCTAACTGGGACTCTCAGGCTCATTGTTCATAGAATGGGGCCACATGCACACATGCACAGAGACACACAGGTCGAGGGCTTCCGAAGTGCTGAGTACATACAGTGGTTTCCTCCCTTCTGTCCAAAGGTGGTTGCCATCAGAGTGATCAAGGAGAGCCAAAGAGGGACAAATATTGGGATACAAGAGAATGCGTTGTGGCCATCCAGTTTGTGAACCAACAGGATCTAAGGAAAGAGAAACAGGTGAGGTCCTATTGATAAAGCATCTGAGGACGGACAATGTCTAAGGCCAGTCCAGCCCTCCCTTGTCAGGTCTCACAAGGGGTAAGGTCAGCTCCACAGAAGACTACAGATACGCTCTATCTTGTGGGGTAGCATGACACCTACTTTCATGTCCTTCTTCAGGACCAAGCAGAATCTGTATACTTGGGAGGCTTCCAACAGCAGGACTGTTATGGGAAGCTCCTTCTGGTGATCGTTCTGAGGAGTCAACGGTGCCCATTCTATAATTCTGCACAGAATGCTAACGAAAAATAACCAATTCTCTTTCTAGATATAGACAAATCCACACGTACTGATGCATCACGGCCACAAGGACTCACTTCTCACTGCCAGTCCCCCAAAAGAAAGGATGCTCTAATTTTGGCATCATGCCCTCCATCCCCACCCCCATCTACCGTGCTTTCTAGGTATACAGAGTGCTGTCACAGGACAGGGAGGGACCCAAGGCCTGAGAAGTTCTGCTGTCGAAAGCTTACCTCAAAAGTAAGGAGAGGCACGACGATCGTCATCCAGCTCAGTGCCATTGTTATGTGTGTCCTTCGCTGTTCTGCAATCACATCCATGGAACGCAGGAACAGGACAGACCACACAATGTAATAGAGGACCACCAGGCACAGAAAGGACATGAGAATCCAGAGAGGGACACACACGACCTGAGGGAAGGAGGAGAGAGAAAAATCTTTATAGTTTGTGCCCAGTACCTGAAGGGAGGCATAGCCAACCCCCTGCCGGACATCTGCAGTTAAGACAGTGCAAACATGAGTGAGGATGGCCGCCAAGCATCCCAGGACTGTGGGGACACTGGCTCAGGGCCACCGCCTGCTCCAGGACATGCTCTGCCATGGGCCACACTTGGGGAGAAGAGCTTGGTGGTTGCCCTTCTAAGATATGCTCTCACTCAGCCTGCACCTGGCTCTGCTGCAAGGGAAGCAGAGCAGTCTGCCACCCTCAGCACACCCTCTCCACAGCTGTTTGCCCATCCTGCTGGAGGCACCATGGTGGTAGACTGTGGGGCCCATGCCCCTGGGAACTTCAGCTGCCCTCCGCTCACAGGTGCAGTGACGCTGAGAGTGCTCTGCCGCCCAGTCCCTGCCCCCTCGCCAAGGCGGGTCCCATGTCTGCTGCTGTTGCACCAGAAACACCTTGCTTCACCTCCACATGAGCCCACGGGAGAAGCCCAAGGGGCCTCACCAGGCTCCCTGGTTAGATCATTCTCCCTCCTGCGCTGCTCCTTGGATCTGTCATCCCTGTCTTATGTTATCACACGGTCAATTGCTTTCTTTTGGTGTACAGTCCTATGACTTTTCACACATACGTGTGTAGAGCTGTGTAACCCCAGGCAGGACACAGGACAGCTTCTCCACCCCACAGGACTCCCTCATGCTGCCCCCTCACTGTGTCCTACCCTCACCCCACCCCCAACCCCTGGCAACCACTGATCCACTCCCTATCACTACACTTGTGTTTGTTCAAGAGCACGATGTACATAGCATCACACAGCATGTCACCTTCTGAGACTGCCTTCTCTCAATCCACAGAACGTCTGTGAGGTTCCTCCACGTTGTTACATATAACGACAGCCTGTTTCTTTTTATTGCCAAGTGGCATTCCATAGAATGGGGGCACCCACTGCCTGTTTGTCCAGCCACCCGTGGAAGGAAATGTGGGTGCTTTCCCGCTTTTGGCTGTCACAAATAAAGCTGCTACAAACACTAACACATGGGTTTTTGTATGGCTGTACATTTTCATTTTCTAGGGGAAATACCCCGGATCAGCATTGCCAAATCACATTCACTCCAGTCTGTGTCAGAGTGCCTCTACAATTCGGCAATCCCAGCAGCGAGGTGCCAGCATCCCTGCCCTCCACACCCTCACCTGCACTCCACGCTGTTTAGCTTTGCCATTCTGATGACTGTACTGTGGACCTCATCCTGGTTTTTATTTGCCTTTCCCTACTGGGTAAGGATATTCTGTTTGTGCGCTTACTTGCCACATGTATATCCTCTTTGTGAATTATCTCTTCAGGTCTCTTGCCAATCTTAAAATGAGGTTTTTTTGTTTGTTTGTTTGTTTGTTTTTTAGTTTTGAGAGTTTAGATGTTTTGGATACAAGTCCTCAGCTGGATATGTGCCTTGCGAATATTTTTTTCTTACTCTGTGGCCTGTCTTTTCATTCATTTCATTTCCATTCTGACCTTCTCTTATGGACCTTACTGTTAGTGTCACTTTTAGGGACTCCTCATCGAACCCCAGGCCCCAAAGGTTTTCTCCTATGTTTTCTTCAGACACTTTTTTGGTTTTCCATTTTGTTTTTACACCTAGGACTTGAATTGCTGTGTGGTTTTTAATCCTCTCTAGTAGCTTGGAGTTCCTGATGGTAGATTTTGCTATAAAATCTATGGAGAGTCTCCTTCCTATGCCCCTTCTCACTTAGCCACACTCACATGGGGGCCTCCTTCAGGTGGAATGCTAGGGAGCGAAGTGGCCTCCCATGGTCTCTCTTGGTCACTGCAAGAAGCATGCACTCAGACTGTTCCATCTGCTGGGACCTGCCCAGAACTGGGGCTGGAAAAAAATCTCTTCACTCACCTACAGAAAACATTCATAATTCTTTTTTTTTTTTTATATTCATAATTCTTAATCTTTTTTTTTTCTGATTGCACCTTACACTAAAAGTTTGTCTGATATTTGTTTCCTCCACATCACAACAGAAAATCCTGAACCCAATTACCATGCTCCAGATATACCACTCTAAGGATGTAGGACAGGTACCTGAACTTTTTAATCATAATTGTTTTATCAAAGACTTTGGGCAGAGGTGAAGAGTCTTGCCTTTATTCATTATGGAGATGACTATGTTCCCTTATTTTCTTCCCTGTCACCAAATGAATATTTTTTTTGGTATACTTGTTACTTTTTAAAAAGGTAAACCATGTTCATAACAGAAAATGTCTTATATGCAAAAGTACACATCAAGCAACACTGATATGACCTCATCTCCCAGAGGCACATCTTCCACCTCAGTTCTCACCTGCTTTCTAGGCATTCATAGTTGGAAGTCTAAGTCCTACTGGATTCTCTAATTTGTAGCTTACATGTATATATGATTACATATGTTTGTATCTAGACTGATCCATCCTCCTATCCACCTGCCCTTCTCTCCATCTATGCAGTCAGTTTTAACCAAACACCCAAAAACTGAAGGAACAGGTTCCAAGCATGACTTGGACCTTGCCCCGGGCAGGAATGTAAAGTGGCACAACTTTTTTGACAAGCAAGTTGACAGTATAGTTTGTATTTAAAACCTCAAAAAGTTCCCACCCTCTGGCCCAGTAATATGCTCTCTGGAGTCTTTCCTAAGAAAACAATGAAAAAAATTAGGCAAAGACTTTTAGGCACAAAAATATATGTTATATCGTGATTTATAATCACACTGGTATCAACTTCAGTGTTTGGAAGGAAGGGATGGTTTGGTAAATGCGTTTGAAGAATACTACATCAATTAAACTTTAAAAATTATGTTTACAAAGACCTTTTATTGCCATGGGAAAATGCTTCAGATGCATTAGGATAAGAGAGCAGCACACAAAACCGTGTGCATAGCACAGGCTCAGCTACCTTCACAAAGCAATAACCTCCAGCACAGGAAACCCCAAACACTAGCCATACTCTCTCCCAGTGGGTTACGGGTGATTATCATTCTATTACCTAAGCTCGTCTGTCTTTTCCAAGTTTTCTACAATGAACACAAATTACTTTTATAATTAAAAAAAGAAAAGTTTATTTAAGGATTTAAAAAGTTACATACAAGCCAGGGCCAGTGGATGATCTTGTCCAGTCTTAAGGCAATGAATATAAACTGCAGGATGTTGACAGAACACAGTATTTCTAACTAAAAATGAAGAGAAGAATCAGTTAAACAAAGTAAAAGTTGCATTCAATACTGCAATTATTTGGTTAACACACTAAAAGGCAATGCAAATTATAATATGGTAAAAGCTTTATTAAGTTATACTGGGACCTCTTGATCTTCAGCATCAAAGGAGTGAAGCAATGCAGCAGCAAAGAGAAACCTGTCCCCCACCCCAAGTCTCCTGCCTCGTGCCCTCTGCTTACTGGCTGCCCTGCCCTTTATGTGCTCTCTACCAAACAATCATCTTGTTTCCAGGTTCGTTGAATAGAGGCAATCTGTGGCAGGCACTCCAAGCATCCTTCCTGCCCCCACCCACAAATCTCTATTCCATACCTGTACTTCCTTCTCATACCCAGGGCTCAGCTCTGCATCCCACCCCTTCCTTTCTGGCTCCTTGAGGAGCCTGTCACATCCGGACATCAATTCTTTACCTCATCTTTAATCCTGCCCTTTCAACTGATCCCTCCCGGAAGCACAGAAACAAATTCAGCTCAGTCCCTTTAAACACAAAAGAACCCCAAGACCAAATGAGCCCATCCCTCCCTCAAGCTTGTATCCCTCCCAGTGCTAGCACTTGGCTTTGTGAGACATCATGGGTGCTCAGGCCCTCATGGCCTCCCTTGCCATTCTGAGCTCTCAGCACTGTGGCCCAGCCTCCAGCCCTGATCACTGGCAACTGCTTCATCAAGGTTCCCAATGCCAGATCATCCTATGGGGCACATGTGTGGCATCTCTATGAACCCTGCACGGTTTCGCCCTCCTCCTGATGCTCTAGGTAGCTCTTTTTCAGTACCCTCCTCTCCTTGAACCCTGATGCCCCCCAGAACCTTCAACCCAGTCTTCCGTCTCTGTGAGAGACACAGCCACAAATCTGTGTGCGTTCACTCGCTCAGCCTGCTGTCCATGGCCCTGACTGGCGTGACTGCCTGCTGGCTGTTGCTACCAGCTGCCCCTGATACAGCCTTCTTGCTGCATCCCAGGCCCAGCTCTCGTAGAGATGCCGCAGTCAGAGCCAGCCTCAGACTGAGTCCATTAACTGCTCACACCTTTACCCTGTCCCACTCCCTTCCAGAGAGTCCCACTCCCTTCCAGAGCCTCCCACCTTGCTGTAAGGCACCATGGCAGCCCAATCACCTGAGCCACACCACCAGCAAGCACCCTGTATTCCTCTTCCCACCCCTGAAAGCTGTTACCATGTCCTGTCTTCTCTACCACCCCAACAGCTACTGCCTTGTCAGGCCTCTCTCCTCACCAGTGCCCCCAAATGCCTCCAAAGCCTCCCACCCCCCCACTAGCCTCCCAGTCTGGAAGGCTCTCTGTTCCTGCCACTGCCTGCAAAATGAAAATCACAGGAAGCTGACTGATCTGGCCTAGAGTTTTCCCAAAGTGGTCAGTTCACAGGGCATTCAGTGAGGGAGCCATTCTTTCCTAGGCCTCTGGGCTGAAAGAAATCCTTAACAAGTTCCATTGGATTAAGTAATTAAATCTAAACTTCACATTTATATCATTGGTAGCCGTCTAAAAAAATAATAAAAGTCATATAAATCAAAAGGAAAAATTATTTTTATTTCATTCCTAAATAACCACAACTGATTCCTAAGAGGATACATGTGGCCTGCTGGTACTGTACCATTTCTTAAGGCACTGCCATCCTCATTAGCTGTTCTCCAGACAAATTCTTTTTTTTTAATTTTTTTAATTTTTTATTTTTTTTTATTATTTTTTTTCCAGATAAATTCTTACATAGTAAGTACTACCCTCCCCTCACAGTAACTACCAACAACTCCGCTTCTTCTACAATATCATCAAAACTAATGTAGGGTAACCTAATAATAAAACTGTAAACGACTTGGAGGTAGTAGTTCATATCATATCCCCACAGCAGGTTGGTATCACGTTGCTTCCCCCTCAAAAATGGCCAATATCCCATGGTGCCCTGAGAGCTCACTATGGAGGCCTGGGGCAACTCGGCGCATGCTCTGAGGACTGAGGAGCTGGCCTCCCTTCAGCCCAGTTCCTCTCTACATCCTTCCTCTCCCCCAGCTCCCACCACTCTCTCCTTTCCACTTCATGCTCCAGGCAATTTTTTAAACTGTGTGGTAAAATACATACAATGGAAAACTTACTGTCTTAGCTATCTGTAGCTATATAGCTCAGCGTCACTAAGTACCTTCATACTGTTATGCGATTGTCATCAACATCCATCTCTAGAAGTCTCTGTGTCTTGCCAAACTGTGCTCCAGTCATCTTGGGGTCACAAGAGCTCACTGTGCGTGACACTTTCTCCTGCCTCTACATCTTTGTAGAGTCTCTCTGTCTGGGAAATATCAACCCCTTCCATACCTGCATAGGGTGCGCCCTGGCAAAGCCCATTGTTCCTTCATGTCTCTGTGCAAGCCTATCCCGTCACCCCTGAGTAAATGTGGCACTCTTCTCCCCGGACACAAGCACCAGAAGGGAGCTCAACTCCTGACATAGTGTTTCTTCTTCCAGGTCAGAATGCCGAGGGGGATTATATGAATGACTCACTTTTTGTAACTCTGCATTGGGAAAATATGGTTTCATGCCCAATGCGGTCCTAACCCTTGTATATGCTTTTACTTTCTGAAAAACCAAGTTCCAAATTTGAACATGTACCTTAAACTGCTTCCTCAGTTCCTATCCAACTATATTTGGATGCTTTTCCTCAGTGCTTTTCGACCTGAGTGACACTGCCCCTGCCCCGAAGGCTAGGAACTGAGCAGGGGTGCCCCTGGGTCTCATACACACTTGTGGCAAGAGCCTCTCCACCGACATTTAGTGGAAAGAGGGCAGACAGAGGTATCCTGCCATGCATTAGACAGTCCCATTCAACAAAACATTTCCTCTCCAAAAGGCCAACAGCACGTGTCCCTCTCCTACCAAGAAACGTTGAGCCAAACAGAGAATATCTGGGACACCTGGGTAGCTCAGTGGTTGAGCGTCTGCCTTTGGCTCAGGGCATGATCCTGGAGTCCCAGGATCGAGTCCCACATAGGGTTTCCTGTGGGAAGCCTGCTTCTCCCTCTGCCTATATCTCTGCCTCTCTCTCTGTGTGTCACTCACGAATGAATGAATAAAAAATAACTTTAGAAAAACAAATAGAAAATATCTGGAATGTGTGATCCCAATGATTTTGTTTAATGTTAAGTTTTTGCAAATCATTTTTGCAGCTTGGCTTTGCTTCTTCTGCTCAGGTAACAGAGAAAACATGCAAAGCAACATGGGCATAAAGGAGAACAGTAAGGATGACTGGGTGAAAATGGTGCCTTTAGCCAGCACAGGGAGTAGAGATTCAGGTGAAGTTGGAAAAGGAGTCTGGAGCTCACGTGGAAATGTGAGTTCAGCAGTGGGAATGCTGGAGGCGACAGCGCATAAGTGGCAGTGGAGACAGGAAGTGTAAGCAAGACCATCCCCAAGGAAGTATGCACAGTGAGGACAGAAAACAGCCAAGCTTAGGCTCCTTAGTGGTGAGAATGGAGCCAAAGCAGAGGCGGCCAGTGTAGTGAAAGGCCCATGAGTGGCAGAAGCTGCTGCGTGGCTGGTGGCCAGAAAAAAAGAGCTGAAAGGGCTCACTGGCTGTGGTCGGTTTCGGGGAGTATGAGGCTGCGCAGGGAGCTTGGGGTCAGAAAGGCTCTGTTGTAGGAAGCCTTTCTGTGAATGGAAAGAAAGGCACAGGAGCCAAACAGATGACAGAGAAGCTTTTGCTGCTGTCGTTCAGTTTTCTCTTTCAGATGAGAGAGCCCACAGTTAGCAGACAGAGCGTGGATGAGCTTGGGAGCAAATGCTCAGAGGCAGCAGAAGGGGAGAGGGGGCTTCCTGGACAGGAAGAAATTCTGTCACAAGACAGCAGCAGAAACTCAGGCTGCATCTTCTACCTGCTGGTCTGCCCAAATTTCAGACCTGTCAGCCCCCTCCAAGTCCACAAGCCAGCTCCTTAACCTGAATCATTCTCTCCCCCTTTCCCTCTCTTCCTTCCTCCTTCCCTTCTCCCTTTCCCCACCTCTCCTACTGGTCCTCTCAGGAGAAGCCTAACTAACACAGCTGGCTAGGGAAAGCTGCAAAGGTGGATGAAGCCTGAGGGGCTGGGTGAAAAGCCCGAGTTCTGAAAGAAACTCTTTGAGAAAGAGAAACACAATTATTTTCACCATTTTTAGTTTCCTTATATACCACAATCTAGAGGTAAATCTTTCTGACAAAGGGCAAGACATCTACATTAGCTGACCAAAAGATTTTACTTTTTATAACATCCTTAAATAGATGAAATCTCACCTCCAGCGACCTGTCATGTCGAAAGCCCCAGACGCAAGCTGCAACGGACACGGGGGACACAAAGAACAGCGGCATGAAGACCAGCAGCCAGAAGTGGCTTCCTCTCTCGATCCGGTCACAGACCAGGACCTCAAACAGCAAGAGCAGCAAGTGGATGCCCACTGCAATTAACATGGCCTTAAACTCCACACATGTTTCTCCTTCTGCTCTAAAAAGGGACGGTAGAAGAAGAAGAAGAAAAATGCTCAGTTCAGAATCTCCAAAACAGGTAGGCTGTCTGGGCAGACACCAACATAGTATCGTTCGATACTATGAACGATAACTATAAAGCCAGAGTTATTACTTCCCTGATGGGAAACATCGATGCTTTTGTTCATGACTTTAAATTTGACTACTCCCAAGATCATTCAAGCTGATTGCTTCCACTACTAAAAATGGACAAATATCTCTTAAATCTCATGATCCTCATCTCTCAATAAATTAAAAACCATGCAGATCACATTTCACGCAATACTATAAAAATTACTAGCTGTATGAATGTGTGGGTTATAGTTCAAGAAAATACAGTAACTACTGTAAAGTACTATTCAAAAATGCCAATAAAACTATGAACGTCTTTTTTATATTTTCCTTTCTAGTCCATTAGGATGAATTAACACCTGCAGATGAAAGAGAAAGAAGAGCAGTTAAAACTGCTTCTAAGCAGAATCGGTTTAATTAGCTGTTTAAGTATCAGGCAGGAACTTATCAGATTAACAATTGAAAAATAATTAGGCTGCTAATCAGGATAATGCTTAAAGATGCATTTGGAGGGATCCCTGGGTGGTGCAGTGGTTTGGCGCCTGCCTTTGGCCCAGGGCGCGATCCTGGAGACCCAGGATCGAATCCCACATCGGGCTCCCAGTGCATGGAGCCTGCTTCTCCCTCTCTCTGTGTGTGACTATAAAAAAAAAAAAAAGATGCATTTGGAAAGCCCACAGTATTTCATTCAAAATACAAATAAACATTTATGAAGTATGTACTTGGTGATAAATACACCCGAGCTTAGGACACAGAAAATGAAGCCAGTGGTCACTTGTACAGGACCCAGCAACATTCCACTGGATAATGTTAACACTGGAATGACCATTCCTGCACACTCACTATGTTCAACTACACACATACAATTCCTTTCCTCAATCAAAAATCTTCAATTAAACCAACAGGGAAAAGCTCAAATAGCTTCTCAATATCAATTAGCAGAATCTGAAATATTTATTTACATTTTCATTCTTGGGCAGCCCAGGTAGCTCAGCGGTTTAGCGCCGCCTTCAGCCCAGGGCGTGATCCTGGAGACCCGGGATCGAGTCCCATGTCGGGCTCCCTGCATGGAGCCTGCTTCTCCATCTGCCTGTGTCTCTGTCTCTCTCTCTCTCATGAATAAATAAAATCTTTTATTTATTTATTTATTTAAAACTTTTTTTAGATTTTATTTATTTATTTATTTATTTATTTATTTATTGAGAGAGAGAGAGAGAGAGAGAGAGAGAATGGCTGGGACACAGGCAGAGGGAGAAGCAGGCTCCATGCAGGGAACCTGAGGTGGGACTCGATCCCCGATCTCCAGGATCACACCCCAGGCTGCAGGCAGCGCTAAACTGCTGCGCCACTGGGGCTGCCCAATAAAATCTTTTAAATAAATAAATAAATAAATAAGTAAAATTTTCATTCTTCGAGTTGTAAACATTAGATATCTGAAAATATATCATAAAAAAGAAAAGATTTGCAAACTGCACAGGTAATCTCAAGAAAGAAAGAAAGGAAAGAAAGGAAAGAAAGGAAAGAAGAAAGAAGAAAGAAGAAAGAAGAAAGAAGAAAGAAGAAAGAAGAAAGAAGAAAGAAAAGAAAAGAAAAGAAAAGAAAAGAAAAGAAAAGAAAGAAAGAAAGAAAGAAAGAAAGAAAGAAAGAAAGAAAGAAAGAAAGAAAGAGAAAGGCAGGCAAAGGAAATCTAAGGACTTTAAAACAGCTTACATGCAAATGTCCCCCATCTGCCACGGCTCCTTGTATGTCTATTTTAAAGTTCTCAGATACATACGTGGTAAAGTATGTTACATGGGCTAACTCTTATTTTTAAAGTTAACCAAGGTTTAAACAGCTGCACTTTTCTCCCAGGACCAGTGCACATGTCCCACCCATCCACCGGGCATTCCCTCCCTCCCCATCTTCCCAGGGAAGGTGGAGAACAGCCCCTCAAGCCCTTCTTTTCCCTTTCTGGAGTGCCAGTCTCTGCGAGGGAGAAGAGACTCTTTGCGTCCCAGCAGCACCAGGCTATACCCCATGGCTGAGCTGACTCCAGGACCTTGAACGAACTGAGGCAGCCAAGAGGAAAGGCTCAGCCCTCTGCCCGGCCCCCAAAGGCTCTGCCCTCCTTCACAGCATCTAGGCCTCATCTCCCTGTCTTAGGGGCTCACTGTTTCCTGGCCAAGCTACCCCCCAACACCCCTTGCTAACAGTCCTAAAACCCCAGGACTAGGAGCCTGGGACAAGGGGAACCTCAGTTCTAGGACTGAACTGGAGACAGAGGTAGCCCTGATGACCAAACCAGGTCTTTGTTTTATAGACCTGCTCCTGCAAACATGGTAGTTTTATACTTTCTGGTCTAGCATAATATAACAGTTCGATATTTTGGATGCATTTTAGATTACATTGGCTTTTGTGGGCTGGCTAGGATCTTAAGCACCCCAAACAACACTGCTTTTATTTAAAAATGCATATCAAACACCTAATTTTTTTAAAACTTAGAACAGAACTCAGTTTGCCTATATTATAGTTCTTATAAAACCCCAGATAGGCAAAGAAAAATAGTCCTTAGTTAATCAAAAGTGAAAAACAAGATATTGCTCCCTGAGGGTAGAGACTGATAGGTTTCATAAAGCAGCATTACCGATATTGGGGATTCCGTGCCCAGACTCCAGTCCCAACTGAGGCTCCCACAATGACCATCAGCTTCCACAGCCATATCGGAGCGAAGACAGCCCAGTAGCTCCACTGAATGATGCCATCCAGACGGAGGGCCAGCAGGACAGAGAATAGCAGGAGACAGGCATAGATGAGGAATTTACTAGGAGAAAAGTAAAATGATTAACGAAGACTCACTTTTACAAATATATGACACCGAAGGGAGAGTACTGACAGCAGTATTTGTGAGCATGCATGGAGTCGCTAGTTCAACAATCATGTACTGGAAGGTTCCCTGTAGTAGGTGCACTGGGTTAGGGGGCTGGGAAGTACACAGAAGGACCAAAATAAGGTCCCTGCTTCCCAGGGCTTCCTGGTGGGTGGGTGGGGTGGTCTACACCAAAACAGAGCAGTACAGTAGGGCCTGTGGTGTGCTGGAACACTGCTCGGGTGCAGTGTGAGAGATCCTAAAAGACCACACCTGGCTTCCTTCTGTCTGGGGGCACCAGGAGGCAGAGAAGTGGTGCCCCTGGAACGGGTTCCAGAAGGTATGTGGGGAGCTGCTGGGCAAGACAGGCCGTGAGATGAGGAAGCATTGCAAACAGAAGGAACCAGACATACCAAGACATGGAGGCTGAAAAAGGCTGACATGTTAGGAGATGATCAAGTTTTGTCACCGACTCATCACTGGATTCTATTTTTAAAAGGGTATGGCACTTTTAATCTGCCGTGTTCAGATACAGTCACATTTTAGTACATGTATCATACTTTCTGTGATTGAACAGAACACACACACACACACACACACACATACACACACACTCACATTTCCCATAAAAGGGGAAGAGGATGTCCTTGAAATATCAATTAGAAATTACACTGTTGAGGAATTCTAGTTCTAGCAAAGTTTCACAAAGTAAGGGGCATGGGGTTTTTCTTCTCACCTTAAATAATAAACTGGACAAAATTTATGAAACAAGAGCTTTCAGATACTGGACAACAAAGGCTGGTCCAGCAAAGGACTGTGATGACAAGAAGGAAGGGAGGAAGGAAGAAAATAAAGGCGGTAAACTTTATTACGGCTCCAGCTTATTGCCTAGAGGCAGTTCCCAGGATGCAGCAAGAAAGTACTTAACTCCCAACCCTACTGATGATTACTTGAAACGTAAATGGTTTACCAGTTAAAAGACAGATTATCAGATTAGGTTAAAAGGCAGGACAACTATATGCTACCTGTAAGAAATCCACTTCATCTACCTATAAAATCACAGACTAAAACTAAAAGGACAGAAAAAGTTATATCAAGAAAGCACTAACCAAAAGGAAGCTGGAGTGACATATTAATATCTGTTCTAGTCTTCTAGTGTTACTCTAACAAACCACCGCAAATGTGGCAGGTTAAAACAATACAAATGTATTATCTCACGGCTGTATGTGTCAGAAGTCCAGAAAGGCTTGGTTGGTTTAGCTGTTCACATGCTTATGAGGCTGAAATCAAGATGTCAGCTGGCTGGACTCTTACCAAGGGATCCTGGGAATAATCTGCTTCCAAGTTCACTCAGGTTGCCGGCAATTTGGTTTCCTGTGGCCGTGGGACTGAGATCGCAGTTTCCTCACTGGCTGTCAGCTGGGGCTGCCCTTGGGTCCCCTAGGTCTCTCTGGTCCCTGCGTATAAGCCTTCACATCTCAAAGCAAGCAACAGCATACAATGAGAATCTTTCTCACGCTTAAAATTCTTCTGGCTTCTCCTTCTGCCATATCGCTCCTGTTTCCGACGACAGTTCTCTGCTTAAGAGCGCATGTGATTAGACAGGGTCCACCTGGATAATCCAGGCTACTATTCCTATCATCAAGTCCATAACTGCAGTAGGCAGAATTCTAAAGATGTTCTCCAAGATTCCTGTCCTCTGCTTATTCAATCAAATACTAATCTAGGTACAACCACAAAAAGACTTTGTAGATAGAATTAAGGTTACTAATCAGGTGGCCTTAAAATAGGGAGATTAGCCCAGATTATCCAGGTGAGCCCAATGTAATCATATGAATCCTTAAAAGCAGAAAAGGGAGGCCTACGAGTGAGTCAGAGAGAGGTAGCAGAAGAGAGAGGAGGCAGAAGGGGAAGTCAGAAAAATTCTAAACATGAGAAGGATTCAACCTGCCTTTGCTGGCTTTGAAGGTGGAGGAAGGGAGCCATGAGCCAATAAATGCAGGCAGATTCTAGAGGTTGAGAATGATTCCTGCTGATCCAGCAAGAAAAATGAACGGGTTCTTAGCCCTATAACTGGAAGAAACTAAATTCTGACAACAACCCAAAAAAATCTGGAAGCAGATTAATCCCCAGAGCCCCAGAAAGGAATGCAGCCCTGCCAACACCCTGATTTTGGCCTTGTTAAACTCTAAGCAAAAAAATCCAACTTAGCTCTGCTCTACCTATACTTCTGAACCACAGAAATGTGAGATAATAAGTTCTGTGTAGTTTTAAGACACCAAATCTGTGGTAATCTGTCATGGAAACAATAGAAACAAATATTACAACCTTAGATACTTCTGCAAAGTCCCCCTTACCATGTAACTTAACAGTCAGAGAGGTTCCAGAGCCTAAAGCCTGGAAATCTTTGGGGGGCCACTTTGCCTGCCACAATATAAAACAAGGTATGTGGGTTTTTTGTTTTGTTTTTAAAGATTTATTTAGTTATTCATGAGAGAGAGAGAGAGAGAGAGAGAGAGAGAGGCAGAGAAGGCAGAGGGAAAAGCAGGCTCCCTGTGTGGAGCCTGATGCGGGACTAGATCTCAGGACCTGGGATCATGCCCCAAGCCAAAAGCAGTCACTCAACCACTGAGCCACCCAGGTGCCCCAAGGTATGTGTTTTTGAACAAGAAATATTACCAGGGACAAATAGGGGCAGTCCATAATGATAAAGAGGTCAATTTGTCAAAGAGGATCCAATAACTGTAAATATTTGTATACCTAGTAACAAAGCTTCATAATACATGTAGAAAATATTAAGGAAAAATGGAAAAATCTACAATTATTATTGGAAATTAACACTTCTTTCTCAATAACTGATAGAACACATAGAGATTACTAAGGATACACAAGTTTGTAATAATCAACCAACATGACCTAATTGATATTGATATAGCATTCCTCCTCCAACAGCATAATACAAAATTCCTTTCAAATGCACATAGAATACTCATCAAGATAGACTGAAATCTGGGTCATAAAACAAGACTCAACAAATTTAAAAGGATCAAAATCGTTCGAAGTAAATCTCTACACACAATGAAATTAAACTAAAAATCAACAACAGAAAGCTATCTGGAAAATTCTCAAAATGCTTGTAAATTAAACAACTTTGTTCTAAATAATCCACAGACAAAAGAAAAAATACACAAGAAGCATTTGAAAAATTCCAGACTAAATGAAAGTGGAAACAAAGTTTACTGACACTTGTGAACTCCAGCTAAAGTGGTACTAAAGGGAACTTTATAGCATCAAATGCTTTCATTGATCTAAAGTCAATGCTCTAAGATGCACTTCAAGAAACTAGGAAGAGGGGCACCTGGGTGGCTCAGTCCTTAGGCGTCTGCCTTCAACTCAGGTCATGATCCCACCAGTCCAGGCCAGTGGGGTTTCCTACTCAGCGGGGAGTCTGCTTCTGCCCTCCCCACACTTGTGCATACAAATGTGCATGCTCTTTCTCTAATAAATAAATAAAATCTTTAAAAAAAAAGAAACTAGGAAGAAAAGGAGATTTTTAAAAGCAGAAGAAAGGAATTCATAAACATAAGTAAAATCAATGAAACTAAAACCTGGTTCTTTGAAAAGATCAAGAAAAATAGTAAACCTATATAGTCAGAGTGATCAGAAGAAAACAGTAGACAAAAATCACCAATATCAGAAATGAAAGCAGGGGCATTACTACAAATCCTACAAACATTACAGGGATTAAAAGGGGATACTAATGAACAAGTTTATTCAAGTAAATTTCTTGGAAGAAAGACATTATCAAAATTTACACAAGAAGAAATATTTTCATATTTCTTCACAGCTATAGGGATAGCTATAGATAAACTAAAATTGTAGTTAAAATCCTTCTCACGAATAAACTGTCAGGCTCTGAAAAAAATCTATCAAATACGTAAAGAAGAAATAGTACCAACTTTTCACAAATTCTTACAGAAAGAGATGAGAGGGGGATAATTCCCAATTTACTTAATGAGGCTAGCATTACCCTGATACCAAAATCTGACCAAGAAAGAAAACTATTCTTCATGAAGATAGATGCAAAAAATAAAAACCTTAAAAATTATCAATCTGAATCCAGCAATATATAAAGAAGATATTACAGTATGACCAAGTGTGGTTTAGTCAGGATTACACGCTTGGTTTAGCATTTGAAACCAATTAATGTAACTCACTGTATTAATAGAATGAAAAAGAAAAAACATGATTATTTCAACAGTTCCAGAAAAAGCACTTGACATAATTCACTACCCACTCAATATAAAAGCTCTGAACAAATTAGGAATAGAAGGGTATCTATGAAAATAATGTTTAATGCTGCAAGACTAAATACTTGCCCTAAAATTAGAAACAAGGCAAGTACCTCTACTTCAATAAATCTATTCAACATTTTACTGGAGGTTCTACCATAACAATAATACAAGAAAAAGAGATAAAAACGATAACGAATTGAAAGGAAGGAGTAAATCTGGTATTTGCAGACAACATGACAATATATGTAGAAAATCCTAGCTAATCTAACAACAAGAAAAAATAAAACCTGCCTCCAAATCATATAAGTGAATTTAACAAAGTTGCAGGATACAAGGTAAATGTACAAAAAATATTATTATATTTCTTTTTTGAATTTTTTTTTAATTTTTATTTATTTATGATAGTCACAGAGAGAGAGAGAGAGGCAGAGACACAGGCAGAGGGAGAAGCAGGCTCCATGCACCGGGAGCCCGACATGGGATTCGATCCAGGGTCTCCCGGATCGGGCCCTGGGCCAAAGGCAGGCGCCAATCCGCTGCGCCACCCAGGGATCCCTTATTATATTTCTTTATGCTAGCAATGAAAAACTGGGACACTGGTTTTTGTTTTTTTTTATAAACTATCATTTACTGAATTGGCATCATGATGACACTAAATTCATATCTTTCAATAGTAACTCTGAATGTGAACGGGCTTAATGACCCCAACAAAAGGCGCAGGGTTTCAGGCTGGATGAAAAAGCAAGACCCATCTATTTGCTGTCTACAAGAGACTCATTTTAGACATAAGGACACCTACAGCCTGAAAATAAAAGGTTGGAGAACCATGTACCATTCAAATGGTCCTCAAGAGAAAGCTTGGATAGCCATTCTTATATCAGATGAACTAAAGTTTATCCTGAAGACTGTAATGAGAGATGAAGAGGGACATGATATCATACTTAAAGGATCTATCCAATAAGAGGACTTAACAATCATCAATATATATGCCCCAAATGCGGAAGCTGCCAAGTATATCAATTAATAACCAAAGTTAAGACTTACTTAGATAATAATATACTTATACTTCATGACTTCAATGTAGCGCTTTCTGCAATCGACAGGTTATCTAAGCACAACATTTCCAAAGAAACGAGAGCTTTAAATGATACACTGGACAAGATGGATTTCACAGATATTTCCAGAACTTTACATCTAAACGCAACTGAATACACATTCTTCTCAAGAGCACATGGAACTTTCTCCAGAATAGACCACATACTGGGTCACAAATCAGGTCTTAACCAATACAAAAGACTGGGATTGTCCCCTGCATATTTTCAGACCATAGTGCTTTGAAATTAGAACTAAACCACAAGAAGAAGTTTGGAAGGATTTCAAACACGTGGAGGTTAAGGACCATCCTGCTAAAAGATGAAAGGGTCAACCAGGAAATTAAGGAAGAATTAAAAAGATTCATGGAAACTAATGAGAATGAAGATACAACCATTCAAATTCTTTGGGACACAGCAAAAGCAGTCTTGAGGGGGAAATACATCACAATACAAGCATCCATTCAAAAACTGGAAAGAAAAAAAAAAACTGGAAAGAACACAAATAGAAAAGCTAACCTTACACCTAAAGGAGCTGGAGAAAAAACAGCAAATAGATCCTACACCCAGCAGAAGAAGAGAGTTAATAAAGATTCGAGCAGAACTCAATGAAATCGAGACTAGAAGAACTGTGGAACAGATCAACAAAACCAGGAGTTGTTTCTTTGAAATAATTAATAAGATAGATAAACTATTAGCCAGCCTTATTAAAAAGAAGAGAGAGAAGACTCAAATTAATAACATCATGAATGAGAAAGGAGATCACTATGAACACCAAGGAAATACAAACGATTTTAAAAACATATTATGAGCAGCTATACGCCAATAAATTAGGCAATCTAGAAGAAATGGACACATTCCTGGAAAGCCACAAACTACCAAAACTGGAACAGGAAGAAATAGAAAACCTGAACAGGCCAATAACCAGGGAGGAAATTGAAGCAATCATCAAAAACCTCCCAAGACACAAAAGTCCAGGGCCAGATGGCTTCCCAGGGGAATTCTCTCAAACGTTTAAAGAAGCAACCGTACCTATTCTACTAAAGCTGTTCAGAAAGATATAAAGAGATGGAGTACTTCCAAACTCATTCTATGAGGCCAGCATCACCTTAATTCCAAAACCAGACAAAGACCCCACCAAAAAGGAGAATTACAGACCAATATCCCTGATGAACATGGATGCAGAAATTCTCAACAAGATACTAGCCAATAGGATCCAACAGTACATTATGAAAATTATTCACCATGAGCAAGTGGGATTTATCCCCCCGGGATGCAAGGCTGGTTCAACACTCGTGAAACAATCAATGTGATTGATCATATCAGCAAGAGAAAAAACAAGAACCATATGATCCTCTCAATAGAGGCAGAGAAGGCAGTTGACAAAATATAGCATCCATTCCTGATCAAAACTCTTTAGTGTAGAGATAGAGGGAACATTCCTCAGCATCATAAAAGCCATCCACAAAAAGCCCATAGCAAATATCATTCTCAATGGGTAAACACTCGGAGCCTTTCCCCTAAGATCAGGAACAAGACAGGGATGTCCACTCTCACCACTGCTATTCAACATAGTACTAGAAATCCTAGCCTCAGCAATCAGACAACAAAAAGACATTAAAGGCATTCGAATTGGCAAAGAAGAAGTCAAACTCTCCCTCTTCGCAGATGACATGATACTCTACATAGAAAACCCAAAAGCCTCCACCTCAAGATTGCTAGAACTCATACAGCAATTTTGCAGTGTGGCAGGATACAAAATCAATGCCCAGAAGTCAGTAGCATTTCTATACACTAACAATGAGACTGAAGAAAGAGAAATTAAAGAGTCAATCCCATTTCCAATTGCACCCAAAAGCATAAGATACCTAGGAATAAACCTAACCAAAGAGGTAAAGGATCTATACCCTAAGAACTACAGAACACTTCTGAAAGAAATTGAGGAGGACACAAAGAGATAGAAAAATATTCCTTGATCATGGATTGGAAGAATTAATATTGTGAAAATGTCAATGTTACTTACCCAGGGCAATTTACACGTTTAATGCAATCCCTATCAAAATACCATGGACTTTCTTCAGAGAGTTGGAACAAATCATCTTAAGGTTTGTGTGGAATGAGAAAAGACCCCGAATAGCCAGGGGAATATTAAAAAAAGAAAACCATAGCTGGGGGTATCACAATGCCAGATTTCAGGTTGTACTGCAAAGCTGTGGTCATCAATACAGTGTGGTACTGGCACAAAAACAGACACATAGATCAATGGAACAGAATAGAGAATCCAGAAGTGGACCCTCATCTTTATGGTCAACTAATATTCAACAAAGGAGGAAAGACTCTCCATTGGACAAAAGACAGTCTCTTCAATAAATGGTGCTGGGAAAATTGGACATCCACCTGCAGAAGAATGAAACTAGACCATTCTCTTACATCATACACAATGATAAACTCAAAATGGAAGAAATATCTTAATATGAGACAAGATTCCATCAAAATCCTAGAGGAGAGCACAGGCAACACCCTTTTTGAACTTGGCCACAGTAACTTCTTGCAAGATACATCCAAACTATCATTCACTACAACTTTCCTAAAAATCTAAAACTATTCTAAAATTAAAAGTTCATGAAGACTGCCATTTAAAAACATCATCAAAATATGAAATACTGAAATAAATGTTAACAAAAGATGTGCAAGACCTGTACACTGAAACCTACCAAACACTATTAAAGATCTAAACCAATGAAGAGTTACCATGTTTATAGATTAGAAAATTTGGTATTGTTAAGATTTACATACTCTGTGTATTAATTTCCTATGGTTCCTATAACAAATTACCACCAACTTGGTGGCTTAAAACAATAGATGCTTATTCTCTTATAGTTTTGGAGGCCAGAAGTCCAAATGAAGTATAAACTCAAGTAAAAACCTCAAAAAATATACATGGTAACACTTATAATGAGATTTCCAAATCTCCTTTAATACATACAGTAACAATTATAATGGTAACAATTAAAAAAAACTAGTGGGAAGACCATCAGATTTGGAAAGGTTGCTATCTAGAATATAATATACTGCCTTTTTGTGTCACAATATTCTCATCTATAAAATCAGAGTAACATGTACCTCACAAGGTGGTTGTAAGTTAAAGATAATGAATACAAAAAATGCTTTGTGTAAAGCACTACATTAGTGGTTCTCAAAAATTTTTGTATCAGGATTCCTTTACACTCTTAAAAATTACTGAGGAACCCAAAAGCTTTGTTTATATGGGTCATATCTATTGTTATTCACTGTATAAGATTTTAAAATGGTTATTTTTGAAATATTTATTAGTTCACTTAAAAATAATAGTCATTATATATTAACACAAGTAACATAATTTTAATGAGAAAAAACATTTTTCACAATTTTTTATAGTTTTGAAAATTTTTTATTTTTTATTTTTTATTATTTTTTATTTTTTTAAATGTTAGGGAGTATCCCCCTTTATTTTTTATTTATTTATTTATTTATTTATATTTATGATAGTCACAGAGAGAGAGAGAGAGAGAGGCAGAGACACAGGCAGAGGGAGAAGCAGGCTCCATGCACCGGGATCCTGATGTGGGACTCGATCCCGGGCTCCAGGATTGCGCCCTGGGCCAAAGGCAGGCGCTAAACCACTGCGCCACCCAGGGATCCCTAGTTTTGAAAATTTTTTAAATGTCTGGCTTCATAAAAGACACCTAGATTTTAATATCTACATCGTGCATTCATTCTATTGCAATATGTTGTTTTGATTTGAGCATATGAAGGAAATCTGGCTTCACAGAGATTTGTAGTTAGAAAAGAACTGAGTATTTTAATAGCTCTTTCATATAATGGTGGATATTCTTCTTTGACAGAATACTAAAAGTCAACCAGTGGTACTTTCCTGAAGGTTAACTGTGATGTGGAATCTGAAACCCTATCAATGAACTTTTTGTTGTCCACTACATTAAAATCCATGGGTCTCTTGCACTTAGAATGAATGTTTTATCCCTGCATTAATTATAATACCATGTGGGTTGATTGAAAAATATTAGTTCACTGAGTAATAAAAATTTTTCACATGTTGACTCATTTCACTATACAAAGGCAAAAAAATCACAGTAGTTATTATCACAACCCATTTTATAAGAAATATGTTAAGTAATGGGAGGCTGTCAAATTCATGGGTAGATAAAACTTTTCAATAACTCTTTTTTTATAAGATTTTATCCATTCATTCATGAGAGACACAGAGAAGCAGAGACACAGGCAGAGGGAGAAGCAGGATCTCTGCAGGGAGCCCAATGCAGGACCCAATTGCAGGACCCCAGGATCACGATTGGAGCCGAAGGCAGACGCTCAACCACTGAGCCACCCAGGCTTCCCAAAACTTCTAAAAAATTCAGATTTTCCCTTGAAAGCTCCAATTTTACAGTTTACAAAAACACCATCAGTTGTTTTCCTTGTTGAAAATACTGAAGGCACTCCAACAACTGTTGTTTGAATTTTAAATTAGGTTTGTGTTTATTGTGTATCAGTGCTGTTATTTCCAAGCTACAAGTTCACTTGGATTTTCAGGGAAAATGTCTGCCAAATGCCCTAATACAAATAGCCATAGTCCTGTTAGTTGTTCTCCCAGGTAAAAATGGGTGTTCCATGAAAAAAGGCAGCTTGTAGCCCAGGCACATAAGTGGGTTTTCTGTTGTTGTAAGTTATCTCTACACCCAACATGGGGCTTGAACTTACAACCTTGAGATCAAGAGTTGCAGACTCTACTGACTATGCCAACCAGGCACCCCCACAAATGTTTTCCCTTGAGTCAACCACTGTACTTCAGTATACAGCAGACAGATTTTTTGCATTCTTCCTATTTTGTCACACAGAATATTAGGCAGATGTTTGCTCAAAGGTCAATATTTAATGAGACTGGTATTTTTTTATACTTTATTAAGGACATCCTTATGTGAACTGGCTTTAAAAAAAAAAAAAACTGCAAGCAGACCGCAGTGAAGAATCCAATGACTATTAGCATGGTTTCCTGTCACCAGCTTGATTCATGCTCAGGTGCCAGCAGTTTATCCAGCACTGCTTTTGTACCATAAGTGCAAATGTCAACACAGACAGAGGCACAGAACATCCTAGTATTATGAAAACAGCTGCGGGGCAGCCTAAGGTGGCTCAGCGGTTTAGCGCTGCCTTCAGCCTGGGGCATGATCCTGGAGACCCGGTATGGATCCCACATCGGGCTCCCTGCATGGAGCCTGCTTCTCCCCCTGCCTGTGTCTCTGCCTCTCTCTGCCTCTCTCCCCCTCCCTCCCTCTCTCTCTCTCTCTCACATAAATAATAAAATCTTAAAAAAAAAACAGCTATGGCCTTGCAGAAAGGTTCTCAAGCCCCACCCCCAAGGGGAGTCTGTGAAAAATGGTTTGATAACTGCTGCACTAAATATATGTTAGTTATGATTATTAATTCTCAAACCAAGTGAGGCTCTTTGTGAGGTGCTACAAAGCCAAAGAGAGCTACCACTGAAAGCTGCCAAGGTAAGAATGACCTCACCACTAGCCTCTAAAGAAGAAATAGGCTTGAGGGGGACTCACAAGCTAATGGAAATGGAGTTATCACCACAGAGAAGGAATCAGCAGAAGCGACTTTTTCTCTCTGAAAGCACAAGGGAGATATAGTGGAAAAAACTAGAAAACCAGACTAATTTGTCAACCAAAGCCTATGGCTACACATACCATTACCAGAAACAATGGATGGACTTGAAAACAGACTTTTAGAAAAGATAAGTGAATGAGAACATTAACAAATGCAAGGACAATGGTAAACATAGGATTCATAGGTAAATTAAATAATACATAGAGGTAAAATTTTTCTAAAGAATTTTCAAACTATAAACAAAAAATAGATGAGATACTGGGAGAGTAAACCCTCCGAGTTAAACTCATGATCTTCCCTGAAAGAGGTTTCTTTTAATTTAATTGAAGAAAATAGTAGGAATTTATGAGAATAGAAGTACCAAAATGTTTAAAATGTTGGGAAACTGATTACTTCATAGTTTTTGATGTAGTTTAGGGAAATTATGGGACGCCTGGGTGGGTCCTCGGATGAGCATCTGCCTTTGGCTCAGGGCATGATCCCAGCCCAGGGACTGCGTTCCATATCGGGCTCCTCACAGGAAGCCTGCTTTTCCTTCTGCCTATGTCTCTGCCTCTGTCTCTGTGTCTCTCATAAATAAATAAATAAAATCTTTAAAAATTTTTAAAGGAAATTAAGAGCTCTGGGTCTATTACATGAAAAATGAAAAGCAGAAACAAGATGAACTTACAAGAGGACAAATAATAATACAAAAATATAATTCCTACTTCAAATACTGGGGTTGAAAAATACAAATAGGATGAAACGTTCTTTTTTTTTTTTTAAAGATTTAGTTATTTATGATAGACACAGATAGAGAGAGAGAGGCAGAGACACAGGCAGAGGGAGAAGCAGGCTCCATGCCAAGAGCCCGATGCGGGACTCGATCCCGGGACTACAGGATCACACCCTGGGCCAAAGGCAGGCGCTGAACCACTGAGCCACCCAGGGATCCCCGGATGAAACATTCTTATACTACTCACCTATTACTATCAAAATTACCACCAACATAATGACTTTAAAAAGTATAAATTTATTATCTTTACTGTCCCAGACATCAAATGTCTGAAATGGTTCTCTCACTGGGCTAAAATCAAGTGCCACCAGAGCTGTGATCCTTTCAGAGTCTCTAGGAGAAGATAGTTTCCCTGCCTGACCAGCTGCCAGATGCTGCCTTGTAGCCCCTTGGCTCATGGCCCCTTCCTCCAGTTTCAAAGCCAGTGGGGGAGAGTTCAGTCCTCCTTACATCGACTCACTCTGACCTCTTCTGCCTCCCTCTTCTACATTTAAGACCTGTGATTATTGGCCTTGCCAGGGAATCCAGAATAATCTCCCTATTTTCAAGGCAGCTGATTAGCAACCTTAATTCCATCTGCTACATTAATTCCTCTTTGCTATATAATGGAATATATTCCCAGGTTCCTAGAATTAGGATGTGTGTATATTTGGGGGGGGGCATTATTCTGCCTATCATAGACCTATAATAAGAAAGTTCACTTACTGGATTAAAAAACTAAATCTGTTGCATTCAAGAGTCACATTTGCAACTGATTTCAAAAGTCAAACCAACTGCAAGAAAGGAGATGACAGGGGATCCCTGGGTGGCGCAGTGGTTTGGCGCCTGCCTTTGGCCCAGGGCGCGATCCTGGAGACCCGGGATCGAATCCCACATCAGGCTCCCGGTGCATGGAGCCTGCTTCTCCCTCTGCCTGTGTCTCTGCCTCTCTCTCTCTGTGACTATCATAAATAAAATTAAAAAAAAAAAAAAAAAGAAAGGAGATGACAAAGTTTATCATGTCTGGGTGAGGGTAAGAGCAGCAGTCTATTAGTAATCTGGTAGATTTCAAAGATAAATTATTAAAATGTTAAAATGACTAATAATGAAAATGTAAACAATGAAAACCTATCAATATGGCCATAGACTATGACACTAATCTGACCATTTTTCTTTTAATAATATACATAGATATTTTCATTGTGGGCTTCTACATGCTACTATTTATTAAATAATCACAGATAAAGTTGACAAAATTCCTAAGGAAACTATGGAAATGAACACTAGAGTACATAAAAATAGCATGATTCTCTCTACAGAGAGTGTCAAGTAGCAGGAAAAAAATTAGGCTTTCTTTACATACACACAGATTTTTGCAGATGGGGGACAAAAAGGATCATGAGGCACTGACACACAATAAACACAAATCTAAGGAGGGCAGATGTAACAAGTACTGTGCGTTACATGCAACTGATGAATCACTAAATTCTACCCCTGAAACTAATAATACACTACATGTTAACTACAATTTAAGTAAAATCTTTCAAAGATAAAATAAAATTTAAAAAACCGTTTGAGGGGATCCCTGGGTGACTCAGCACTTTAGCGCATGCCTTCGGCCCAGGGTGCGATCCTGGAGTCCCAGGATCGAGTCCCACATCGGGCTCCCAGTATGGAGTCTGCTTCTCCCTCTGCCTGTGTCTCTGCCTCTCTCTCTCTCTATGTCTATCATAAATAATAAAATCTTTAAAAAAAACTGTTTGAGTGCTTTCAACGTATGGAATGTATAAAAATGAAAAAGGAAGTCTCTGCCCAGAAGTTAGCTCACAGACTAATAGGAACAGAGGGAGGAGATAAGATTTTTTGAAGTATTAAACAGTTTTGCTGTATCCCAGGGGACTGGAACACTCAGAGTAAATTCTGTAAATCTTGCGGGGGGGTGGGGGGAGGCGCAGGAAGCTAGGCAACCAGGAGGTAAGGCACCAGAGGAAATAAGGGGAAAGTATGCTAGGGTAACGAGGTAGAGGGATTTGGATACTAAGGTAAAGTCCTTGGAATTTATTAATAGGCAATGGGGAGACCCTGAAGATTTTCTGAACAGAAAAAAAGGCACAGAACAATGTGTAAGGTAGATTGTAACTGGCAGAGATTGGAAGCAGAAATTCTACACAATTCATAATAAACTGACAACAATAGACTGAATGTTGCCTAACCATATGGATCTTTTTCAATGTCCACTTGTGAAGCAGTGCAGCAGAGCCAAAGAGATTATTTGTGCAGCTCTGTTTGAATTGTCAGTTCTTCATGAGCAAAATGCAGACAATACTATCTCTAACAGGCAGTGCTGAGGTAAGAATTAAATAACCTATCAGAAAGCACCTATTGCAAGGTCTGGCACCTAGCAGGTAAGAGCCAATAAATGCTTGTTTCCTTCCTTAAGTAATGACTAAATCCACGATGAAACTGAACACTATTGGAGAATATTTAAAATACTACTAAAACATTAAAACATCTGGGCTGCTGCCAAAGCAAGGTTCAGAGAAAACATAACCACTCCCAAAGTAGAACTAAAAGCAAAAAAGAAAAGAAAAAAAGAGGCAAAGGGAAAACTAATGAACTAAGTCTTTATCTAAGAAATTTAGGGAGGGGAAAAAACCCAAAGGAGCCAAAATATGGAAATAGTAAAACTAAAAGCAGAAATACAGATACAAAAGTGAACCAATCAGTAACACCAACAGCTGGTTCTTTGAAAAAAATGAACTACAAAGTTGGTCAAATAACATACAAAGTTGGTCAAATAACATACTCAGAAATTTTAGAAGATGTAATTTATACACACATTTGTAATTGGGGAAGAAGGTATGTCAACTATACCAACACATTTGACAGCCAAGTTAAAAAGATGACTGCATATCCAATAGGGAATTCCAAACCTCACTGGTGAGCAGAGAATGTGATGCAGTAATAACACAATGACCAGAAAATTTATTTAACAAAAAAGTCAGTCAAAGCCTAAACTACTTTGAGTCACTTTTCAAGAAACATTTAGACCGGAGTCCAAGTATAAAAATAGATTTTGCTTAATTCTCCACAAACCAGCAAATGGAAGTTCCGCTGGATATTGTGGCATAAACCACTACTTCCTAGATTTCACTTTTCCAATTATACCTTTACAGTGGATGTCTTCCACTCTATAAATCTGCCATGCTAGTACACAATCACTATGGAGCGTTACAGGGGTCAAACTACAAAGCTAGTATCCTCTCTGAAATGTATACGGAGCTTTCTGCTTGAGGCTCAAATTCTCTCTCTCCCCACTTTGTAGGGAAAATAAAGGGATGGAGGGAGGGAAAGGTAGGAAAGAGATGACTCTGAGTGTCAAAGTTCCAATATCTGTTTTCTGCAAATCAAAAGAATGCAGATGGACTCATTTTAGATCCATCAGTCTTTTCCAGTTACATGCAGCAGGCATACACACATGCACATGCATACACATGTACACACAAACGCATGCATGCACACACACTTTGGGTGACACATCCCTGTGGATGCCTGTCTACTACTTCAGAGAATGGCTCCAACTGACAAACTGCTGACACTCTCCCAAACTGTTAAAGGGACTGTATCTCTTACACTGAGCAGAACCTTACTGACAAAATTTAAATTCTCTTAGTGCCAATTTTAATTGGTTTCATTAAGATGAAAAATGTTTAAAAGCATATAACCATAAGATGTAAGAAAGCACAAAAGCCCAATAAAAACAAGTCACTCTTAAGGAGAACTAGAATGAGGCCAGACTGGAAGTTTATCAGCTATGCAATCATGTGTGTGTGTGTGGGGGGGGGATTCACTCTCCCTAAGCCTATCTCCTCCTGGATTTGCTCACATATTAATTCACTAAGATTGGGGGATGTGGAAGCCTTGTGTAAATGATCGATTTTACCTATGTTTTGCTGCCAGGAGTATTCTAAAAGAGAAAAGTTGTAACAATCCCACTTAGCAATTGTTTTTCTCCCTACTAGGCCATAGCTGACAAAATAAGAATCATTAGATATAAGGAGCCTATCTCAATTCAAGGCTTGCATCTTGAATTCTAGTACAGGTACAACCTATGATCAGGCAAGGCAACTGGAAACCTCAAGCTCAGTATTGGGAGGCTTAACTCCTAGAGTCCTAGGAAACCATCTAAAACTCCTCCCACCCACTGTCTCTCCCCTATAACAGAGTCTCCGATGGTACATGTCTATTTGTACTCAACATCCACTCATTCAGCGCATTTATTGAATGCCTCAACATCCTGGACTTCAAAGAGCTCACAGCCAAGAAAAACATGTGATATGTGTGTAATTATCAAGTAATGGGAATGATATTTTTAAAACCAGAAATTATGCATTCAAATGGGACTTGTCGCCTTTAAACAGTCCCCCTGGGAGGCAATGAGCTAATTCCACTTCATTGTTCAAACCACCTTTAGAGCTTTCCTCCTGGAATTGCCTTAAGAACCTGCAGTCTCTTCTTTTGAATACCCTCAATGGTGCCAACTCTTCACTGAGAGCGAATTCAATTTTTGGAAATGGCCAAAAGTCAGTCAGAGCCAAGTTTAATGAGTAAGATGCATGATCAAACTAGGTGGCACTATTTTCGTTCAAAAATGATCCATGATTATTAAGCAATGAGACAGATTTCCTTATATGATTTGTAATCTGACTCTGAAGGAAATTTCAGATGAGTAACAAGGAATATGAATAGTGGAATTGGTAGATACATATTTCTTTTTCCTAAGTAACTTCTTAGAGGAATAATATTCATTTGGATGTGTAAGCTTAGATATAAGTTTTGCTTTGTGTAATCACAATTCATAAATAGAAGGTTCCTTGGGATGTTGGACCCATTGTGTCATGGGCAGGCCTGTCACTAAATTAGAGAGGTCGCATGGCACGCAGGAATGAGCACAGGCTTCAGAAGATCAACTGACTCACGTCAGAATCCTGGCCTGGCCCCTTGCTGCCTGTGTGACTTCAGGGATGTCGCAAGGTCTCTAAGACTCTGCAAAACAAGGCTGATCATCTAACTTGCAGAGTTGTTGCAAAGATGTGAGATAATGCCCAACCCATGCTAGGTGCCCCATAAGTCACACTGATGATTAATAATAACCTCAGCATAATTGAGAGGTTTTCCTTACTCTAGGTGGCTTGCGATGACAGAACAACAGGTAAACAAACAGAAATTTGGGTGGTGGGTGAGTAGGTCATGAAAAGAACCAATATACGCTCACTACCTTTGGGTCTGGAGCCAGCTTTAAAACAAAAAAAGTAATATGTAAATAATATTTGCAGTAATCATTATTAATACCACATGTACTATTTTTAAATCATAGGACATGTGCCACCTGCAATGCTGCCACCACACTGACATTTCGTCTGAGCATACCAGGCCCTCTCAGGAACCCTGTGCCTCTACATCCTCTGTCCCTCCTAACATGCCTGCCCTCTTGTCTGACAAAACCCTACAATTATACCCTCCAAGATCACATCATGGAACCTTCCTTGACTGTTCTGCCAGAACTGGTGGCTCTACCCCTCGTGCTTCCACAGCATTTGGTTCCCATCTCTGGAATGCCTGTTTCTGTGGTGAATTTTAACTTCTCTTCCAATTTCTGCTTCTACTGCCAGGTTTGAGCATGGAGAGGAATTGTTTCTGTACTTAGAAACACCTAGAGCATCTCTTGGCACACAGTAGGAACTTGGGAGATGTTTGATGAATGCTTTAAATATAAATATTTTATAAATGACTGGTAAAGGCCAGGTAGCTACCTTTTGTTAACAGTTACCAGAAATCACATCCATTTTTCCTAAATTCAAAGAAGAGACAAGATAACTTACACAGACAACAGAATGGATTTAGAAGTTGTGGCATATGGAAACTTCTAAACACTACTGACCTCCTTAGTACTCCGTGCTCCCATGAGCAGCATCCCTCAGCTTTCATCCCAGACCAGGACACCTGTGGGATGCACCACACTGTCAGGAGTTCACTGCAGATGATTCAGAAGGCCTAGCAGAGTTCTCACAGCCTTCCAGCACTGCCGGGCTACCATGGCTAAAAGGCCTTCTCCAAGCCAGCAACTCCAGCAAGTTAGCAGAAAATATCAAGGCTCCATAGTGTGGCCAGGGTGCTGGCTTAATGCCACCTACTCCCAGATCCCCACCTCCTACAAGCACCTCAGAATCAGTCTGCCAATTCTGTACACTACTGATAGTCTCCTATTCAATGAAGAAGGCTCCCTCACTGTTATGTTAGAAAGCATCAGGCATTCAGAGAAGGACTTGGTGGGTCCAGTGTGCCTGTTTCAGCGAGTCTTAACCTGTATAACTAAAAAGAAGTCCATGATCAACCAGTTCTGTGCCAGATGGAAATAGGCAGAGGGTCAGCTGGCAGCCTTGTGCATCTGAGCGCTGACATTTGTGAATCATTGTCCGTTACTGCAGTTTTCCAGAGCCCTGGCAATACAGCAGTGGGTTCAGACTCATCAAGATCAAAAGACTGGAAAGGAGATTTGGAGCCATGGCCCATGCCCTGGAACCCACAAAACCATGACAGTGACTATTTTTGTGACACACATAATCCACAGAGTAAAGGCAGCCACGTTCTGCCTTAGCGTCACGGTCTTTCCTGTCTCTCTAATGGAATGACTGCATTCTGAAGGAGGGCAGAATACGAGAAGAAAGAGAACCAAGCCACAGACCACCAGAAAAGCCATGATTGGAAGAAGCTGTTTTAGATTTCTCCTATAGGCTCTGGAGAGTCATCCATCCATTTTGTAAATATTTACTGAGTCAGGTGCTATTCCAGGTATGCAGGATAACATAATGGACAGAAATCATGGCCATGGTCCCATGAAGCTTATAGTTTAGTAGGGGAGAAAGGCACTAATCAAATAAGCACACAAATATAAGGGTACAAATAACTGCTATGATGGAAGAATTCAGCATACTACAGAGACTGTATAAACAAATATCAGTGGACTTATTAAGTCAGAAAGGCTTCCCTCAGCAAGTAACAAGTGAGCTAAGTTCTCAAGGATAAATAAGAATTAACTAGATCAGGAGGAGAGGAGAGGGAAACATTCCTGGCAAAGAGAACAGCATGTGCCAATGTCCTGGGGTTTCTACCCAGGGGGATGTTGAACTGGCTCCAAATCAGATGCAGGGAGAAAGGCAGCAGCACCAAGGTTAGAGACCCTGGCACAAGGTATTTTCCTGTCTACGCCCCCTTGGTTTGCACTCTAGTTGTCTAGAAGGACCTCCTCCGCATGGAACAAGACTAAAGAACAATGTCAAAAACTAGGTGTGCCCCCAAGGCATGACACAACAGACCTTCCAATATTACCTGGCCACTGTCCTAGCAGTCACCACTGGGAGGCAACAGGAATGACACAACAGACCTGCCAGTATTACCTGGCCACTGTCTTAGCAGTCACCACTGGGAGGCAACAGGACTCCCACTGAAGCAACACTGTATCAGGAAAATGATGCCCTATAAAAGGTCTATAAACTTAGAGATACATTTCAATCCCAGTAGAATTAAAGTGTTGGTAAATATATTGATGATTACTATAAATCCTTTTAGATAGCTAATATTTCATTGTAATTTTCATACACCAATTTTTGGGGGTGGTGAAGGGGCTGCAGGAAAAGAAAGTGGTGAAGGATGTTATCTTTGCAGCACTATTGTGCTTTGGCAACTGTCAGCTAGTTAGAACACCTGAGGCAGTTCTTGGGTTCTGAATTATCTGTCACCTTGCAAAATAGTGCTGGAGCTATCTATTTGTAAAGCACTTTGCAATCAATCATTAATTTGGCTTCCCATCCTGCTGAGATTATACTCATTGTACAGATAAAGCAGATAAGCAAGTGGCCCAAGGATACAAAACAATTCAGATTTTACTTATCTTTCTTACCACCCTCACCAAACAATGTAGACACACAAGGCCCTTCCAGCTCCAGCCCCAGTTCTGCTACCCTGTAGATCAATCTTCAGCCCTAGGAGCAGCAGAGGGAGGTGCTGCAGTCCTTCTCCCTCACTTTCTCTCAACACGCTCCTCTATGCAAAATGCCTTTGAGGCCAACAATGATAATGACTACACTGTGATAGGGACATTGGCACTCCAGACTGGAATATGAACTCAGTAGTGCTCAAAGACGTATAAGAGCACCTAGGAAGTCACAATGGCTTGTAGTTTAAAATGTCACTGTCCCCAGGGAGTCTGCACTCCTAACAGTCTCTCCCAAGACTTCCCTTCATCCCCCACAAGCAACCCAGGCAGTGGTCTCCTCAGGGCTCCCACAGTGCAACACTGCACAGTGCTGTAAATCATCGATTTACATATTCTACTCCATCCCTAAACTGGGACCTCCCAGAATCTGAAGCACATGGCATGGGACCTAGCGTACAAAAGGCTGATTGAGGGCACAGCTTCGCACCAGCAAATAAGGGAAACAGGTATTTCTTCACAGACTGGTGGATTTGGAAGATCAATTAGGCCAACTCCTTATTCTTCAGATGAGGAGAGAATATGTAACCCAGTCACATGGGGCCTGGTCTTCAATCCAGGTCTTTTGGCTCAGTTTAGTTCCACAAACATTTTATAAGGGCCTGCTCTGTTTCAGATGCCGCCGCCACCGTGGGAGGTGCTGGGAATAGTGAGATATGCAGGAGATGGGTCTCAGCTTCAGGGAGCGCACAGCCTGGGGGAGGGAACAGAGTTACAGAACACTTGGGCAAGTGCAAGGACAGGCGCTGGATTCCTTCCTCAGTCAGTGTTCTCTCCACATAGTCCACTGGATATTCCCCAGCTGGGAAGCAGGACGGCAATATCTACTTCCTGCAAATAAACTTACAGTGAAGACTGATGAGAAACGGCGCACGGAAAATCGTCAGGTTCACCCCCAGAGGCATTATGTAAGGTATTGCCATACCCTGATACCGACTCCAAGGATTCAACGTCGTTTCAGATATCACCCGACAAAGCAGCAAAACAAGCGAGGGGTGGGCATACATGCAAAGAAAACCTCAAGGGCTCAGAGAAACTGGAGGAAACAGTTGGGGGGGGGCAGTAGGGGTGTTGGGTCAAGCGACAGGGCCCCGGCGCGTGGAACCGAGGGCAGGCAGCGGGGTGCGGGAAGAGGGGACGCCAGGGGAGCGTTGGGCCAGCAGCGAGGGTGGGCTGGCCAAGAGGAACCCGGCTCCCGCGGGGCCGAGGCCCGGGGTGGGGTGGGGTGGGGTGGGGGCGCTGAAGGCACCGGGCGCGGGAACGGGAAGTGCTGCCCGGAGCGCCGCTCGCACCGCGGGGAGCTACCCCGCCGCCCGCCGCAGCCTCACGGCCGCCGCGCCTCCCCAGCAGCGCCTCACCTCGGGTTGAAGTCCTGGAAGAGGCCCCTCAGGTTCATGGCGGAGAACTTCGCCGCGGCGGCCTCCTCCTCCCCCCTCCCCCCGCGCCGCGCAGCCTGCGCGTTACAGCGGGTTCATAGTGCCAGCGCGAGCCGTGTCCCCGCTGCCGCCGCCGCCGCCGCCGCCGCCTTCACCACCTTCGTCGCCGTCACCACCTTAGTCGCCGCCGCCGCCCGGAGAAACCTGAGCCACCGCCCCCCGCCCCTCCTTCCGGGCTTCCGTACGGCGGCGGCGCATGCGCCCAGCCCCGCCCCGTCGGCCGGGAAAGCGCCGCGAGCGAGCCTCGTGCGACGCCGCCCTCACAACTGGCGGCATGCGGCCCCGGGTTCGTGCGGGGGACGTGGAGGCTATGAGAGGCGGGGAGCCCGGGTGAGGCGGCTCGGTCCAGGCCTGCGGGAAAGGAGCGCACCACCCGGAAAGGTCTTCGCAGGCACCTGTCACCTTAGCCCGCGCTGCCTTCCGGAGATTTCCCCTGAGACTCGCGGTGGGGCTGGGGGAGTTGTGGCCACGGGGACTCGTTGCGCTTTGGCGATCTTACCCCAGGCTTCACGTGTCCTGTCGGTGACTCCCAAGTCTGCATCTCAACTTCCCTCCCAAGGCCCAGACCAGCATATGGCCACATGCTGCTGGGAAGTCCCACACTCCGGTTACCCTGTGCCACAGTCATCTTTCCTCCCAACCGCCTTCTCCTCCTGGGCTGCCCTCTCTGTTGGCAGCAGACCTATTCATGGGGGCATGTCACACTGGGGATCGGGTAGTCATCCTCCCATTTACTAACCTAGTTAGAGACTCCTTGGTCCCTGCCTAAGCTTTGTGGTCACTTCCCACCTGGACTCTTCCTCCACTCTTGGTCATCCTATTTATAACTGCTAGCTTCATCTCCCTTAGACAAGTCAACATCTTTACGCCTCAATTTTTCTTCTCTGCAAAATGGAGATGATAAAACCAACTTCCTAAACTTTGATGGCATAGCATGCATAGCACTGCTTGGCTCACGCCAGTTGCTCAGGGAGTGCTGTTACTCTCCAGCGCTCTTCCCAGGCCCTACCTCCTCAAAGAGTCTATTTACTTTTGGAATTCGAGAGCTGGACAAGTTCACAGCAGGTGACCTACTCTACCTTCTTCACTTCCTGCTTATTTAAGACTTTCCATGAGCACAGCAATACCTTACACATTAGTCTAGCATCATTATGGATAATAGTTGTACTTTGTTACAATAACAGAGTTTCATGAATGGCAATTTTTATATGGGTTAGCCCTGGGGGCAGCTTGAGAAGATCACAGTTATTATGATAGTCATACCTTGTCATGATGTATCATCTTTCTTCTGAGAAACTGAAAACATTTCACAAGTGGTAATTAGGCTTCCCAAACCCACTGGAGAATGGATATTACCACAGGAGCTGCTTTTAAGGATGAGTAACCTGAATCAGGTTTGTCAGCTGCTGAAGCACCAGAAACCAGTCCCAGGCTTTTTGGTCCAGCTTCCTTGCCCATCCTCTGGGTACAGTCTAGTGTCTACCCCTGAGGAGGTTCTCAGTGAACATTTAAATACAGAAGAGAAAGCTGAGGCACAGAGAGGTTTGTATGGTGTGCCTTGGGCTACCCAGCTAGTACAGGCAAGTGGGAGGCGGCTGGAACTGCAGCCCGCACTCTGCAATGAAGTACTTGCCAACACCATCTTAATTACCAGTGACCTACCATAAACAGGCATTAAGATGGTTTGTGCTAAGATGCTTTAACAACAGCTACTCTTGCCCTTTCAAAAACTTCACCGACCGAGACCAAGTAGGCTGCTCAGAGGCCAGAGTCTTGAGGGCAGGCACTACTTTGGTAAGGTCCCAGGGAGTCCCAGAGCTGATGCACAGCTCTGCAGCTCACAGTCCCCCAGACATGACCAGATATGAGGGCTGCCCGGCCTGAGGAACAGAACACTAATGCACAAACCAATTGTTGTAATCTTTTGCTCTGATGAGCCAAATTGCTGAGGGGAGCTTATAGGCCTGTCCATGGGAACATAAGGGAAGCATTGAACTATTCCAAGGCCTCACATCACCAATCCTCACGAAGTGGATGTATCTGGACTGCCTTCAGTTCACAGGAGGCCCAGCCCTGTACTCTACTGGTGCACTCATGGAAATAAAAATCAGAATATCCAGGTGTCCCTCTTGTCCTCTCTCTGGCAAGTGCAAAAGACCCTGCTGCCAATGTACTGCCAACTCCTGACCTCCCATTCAGTGTCTCACCCTGACCAAAGGCCCAAAGCTTTACTGGCCTGTGTGCACAGACCCATGAGTTACCCAGACATTGAGGAAAGATTCTGGGCCATACACAGGATGATGCCCACATCATCTCCCCTAGCAAATTTTGATTCACCACCAAATTTCAGGGCCATCTTATTACTACAGATTCTTAATGTTCCTTATTCAAAGGCATGAAATGGCACAGAATTGAAAAAGCATGACCCCAAATAAGCCAGAAAGCACATCCATGTGGCTTTGGAGTGGGTACATGTTACAGTGTCCCAGAAACATCAGCATATAACATGGTTTTGAAGACTACCTTGGATTTGTACCATCCTTCTGATAAGTTGGTGGCTTGTCCAATTCAACATTCACACTGGCTCCAAAGTGATTGTGTGGAGGGCAGGCTTCTGAAGAGCAGGGCTGTGAAGGAGAGAATCTGGTACATTCAGGCACTTGGGTCATAGAGGGCCTGGGTTAGGGGAAAAAAGTGGCTGTGGCCTGGGGCACAGCAGGGTGGACAGAGCATGGAGTTATAAGACTCAAACCAGCTTCACCACTGCTCCAGTGGAAGGAGAAAGAGCTGGGATCCAATCCTGGGGAAGGCCAGCAGGCCCCCTAAACTCCCTGGGGGGGGGATCAGCTTGACAATGTCTTCAGCCAAGAGACACAAGATGCCAGCTGAAGGCTAAGTCACTTTCAACCTGACATTCTCCACTCTAAGTTCCCCAAAGTCCACATCCTGAATTCCACCAATTAGAGAATCACAGGAGTCCCCAGGACTCTGCTTGCAAAATGCACCACTTGCTTCCTGAGGCAGCCCTTTTTCTGGCTACTTCAAGTTGACTTGGGTAAGTGTGTCATCATTCTGTTCCTGAGATCTCCCTGAGAGGTGGCTGGAGTCTGGACAGGGGGGCTGTAGGACATATAGCTGGGTTTGGGGACTCCAGGAACTTGGGGAGGAGGCTAGGAGCAATGGAAGAAGCCAAGAAGGTAATATGTATGGTTCTGCTTGGATTTCAAGCTGCAAATCCTTGGTCTTCTTCAAGGGCCCAGAAGGAGCCACTTTATCATGGAGATGTCCCCAAGGAGCTGTAAATTGCAACCATGGAGAGATGAGAGGGAAGGAAGGAAGTCCCAAAGCACCATTGGCCCTCTTGTCACCAAGGGCGGCTCAGGAAGCAAGTGGGCCAGCATCCTTTCTGGAGCACACTTCCCAGTGAAGGGAGCAGGGACTATTTCCTATTGGAAGGTGGAGTGGGCAGGCTGTGTCTGGGCCTACAGAGCCACCATGGTGTCCCTGTATTATCCTCCTTGGACCTCTCCTGTCACCAGGGGCTCCAGGAAGGCTTCCCAGGTGGAGAGAGAGGCTCCTAGGACCTCGTCCTCCAGTGAGATGCGCCTGTAAAGACCAGGTCAAGTACATGTGGCCAGGCCTCCTGGGCAGACAGGAAGAAACATCCCTGTAAGAGGTTACCAAGCAGCTGCCCACACAATTCCCTTCTCTCTTCACTCCTGTCATGTTCTCATTCCTGCATCTCCACTCATGGCTTGCCTTTTGCCCTTTGTGATTCCATACTGGCTTTCTGCCACATGTCTCTGGGACCCTCTGCCCTTCACATAAGATGCCCTCTTATTTCTCATGTTTTCTCCTTTAAAAAATATTTTATTTATTTATTCATGAGAGACACAGAGACACAGAGGGAGAAGCAGGCTCCGTACGGGGAGCCTGATGCAGGACTTGATGCCAGGACCCCGGGATCACAACCTGAGCCAAAGGCAGACGCTCCACCACTGAGCCACCCGGGCATCCTCCCCCATGTCTTCTCCTAATGCACCCTTTTGGCTGGGGCAGCTTGCAGCCTTCATTCCTTCTGTCACTTTCAGCTAATGTCTTTCTCAAAGCATCCGCTTTGTGCCTGGTGCTGTGAAAAGCACTGTTAATACACCGTGTTGTATGTGATCACCTTCCAGGACAGGAGAACTGCTGAGCCAGTAAGAGAAGAAAGGGGATTATAGGCAGAGAGAACACTTGCAAAGGCACAGAGGTCATGCAAGTGGAGGCAGGTGGAGCTTTGGAGAAAACTGTCATCTATGTTCATTCTCTGTGGAGTCTGAGTCTCTGTGGAGTGTGGAGGCACCCTCCTTTCAGGCAGGTCCTCTAGGTTGGGCTCTGAGAGCTCATCACAAAAGTGTTTTCCTGGGGCGCCTGGGTGGCTCCGATGGTTTAGCCTCTGCCTTCAGCTTAGGTCATGATCCTGGAATATCCTGGATCGAGTCCCACGTCTGTCAGGCTCCCGGCTCAGTGGGAGCCCTTTCCTTCTGCCGTTCCCCCTGCTTGTGCTCTCTCTCTTTGTCAAATATATAAAAATATATATTTTTTAAAAAAGTGTTTTCCTCAGCCTGACCCTGGAACAGAACAGGAACTGACCTGGGCCATGCGAGATCCTGTGTGTAAACACAGCATATTGAGCCAAGCAACATGAAGCCATGTCTCAGTGAGCTTGATCCATACATTTCTAATACAGGTGGATGGCTTTCTCCCAGTCTCCAGTCCATCCTGGGATCCTGTGGCCTAAAATGATTATTTTCTCTGGCTTGACATACAGCACACTCCCCCTTACCCTGGTCTATTTGCAACCCTAGGCCTGTGCACAGTGAGGACTCAGCTCCTGAATCCCTTTAGCCAGCAGCTCCCTCCCTGCATCCTGCATCCAGTCAGTAACCAGGGAGCCCCTGGGAGATACAGGCAGGAGTCACAATGTCCCAAGATCCCTTCAAAGAAGCAGGGCTCCCTCCCCCAGGCCTCAAACTGGGACCCCAGCATCTGCCAGGAGCAATGATCTATTATTCCTCAGCCTGTAGTAGCTGCAGGCTTATCTGCAGGCACCCACTCTCCTTTCTGCTCCACATTCTCCAGGTCACTGACACACTGAGGGTTTTTGAGTGTTATTACATAATAAGTTAGACCACGTTTGCACATGCCCATCCACTTGAGATGGACCATCCATTTGTTAACTAATTGTCAAGGGAGGAAAACATTGCATCAGCCAATTTACATGTGGATTGTAAATTGTGTAAATGTGTAAATTGTTGGATCAGACAGAAACTGATTCAACAATATTAAAATGTGGGGGAGAATGTATATCTCAGATGCTCAGAAGTAATAGCTCCTTAGTGCCCACCTACTTTGACAATAATTTTATATACAGATGACAACTTGTATATAATTTTTCTTAGGGGTTGAATTACACTCCCCTGAAAATTATGCTGAACTACTAATCCCAAAGAAAAGAGAGGTGACCTTATTTGGACATACCATCTTGGCAGATGTACTCCAGGTCAGATGAGCTCATTAGAGGGGGCCATAAGGAGTCTGACTGGTGTCCTCATAAGAAGAGGGGAAATTGGACATACAAAAGTACAGAAGGAAGGCAGCCATGTGAGAAGGAAAATCCTGGATTGATGAGACTGAGAGCCAAGGAAAAATTGGGGGTGCGAGATGCTGGAAGAGGCAAGAACAGAACCTTCTCCAGAGCTTTCAGGGGGAGCATGGCCCTACAAACACCTTGAGTGTGGACTGTGAGCATCCATAATTGTGAGAAAAGAAATCTGCCCACATTCAATTTGTGGTACCTTGGTAGGTAGTCCTAGGAAATGAGTATAGTCTCAAGTCAAGGCACAAATCTTCCCCATCTTACCAAAGAGGAAACAGAGAGCCAGATACTGGACCCGCTCATGTGTCCCTTCACAACCCAATTGGATTACCATGTATTCTGAAACGGAGATGAGGAGTGATGGGCTCTAGGACAGAAGGTGTAAGGATAGTTTTCACTTGGAGGTGAGTGTTGAACTGTGGCCACTGCAGGCTGCTCAGAGGTTCAGGCCTGGCCACTGCTCTCAGGACTTCCACTCCAGTCTGGTCCCCTTCTCTTCCAGGCAACTGAGAGACCCAATGTTCTCCTGCAGGCCCACTGCCCGGAGAGGTTGGAAGTCAGACACACAGCAGGCCAGTAGTTTGAAAAACATACCCACCCGGCCTGTGCAAATTCACTGCATCCCCACAATGAGAGTTTCTTATAGTGACTTAGGACAGTCTCTTCATCTGAGTGCTAGGTACATGTGCTTTTGACCCTGGATGCTATTTCAGGAGGTCCCTTGGAGTCACACCCCATATGTGCTCGTGAAGAGTTACAGGGCAGCTGTCCGGGAATCTGTCACAGAAGAAGGCAGGCAAGACCCAGGAAAGAAGTCAACTCCTCCCCACGGAGGCTGGAATTTAGGGCAGGATGTGTCATGGCTGGGGGATGGGGGCTTAACAGAGAAGCAGAACCATGGATGAGACGCCCCAAGGCAGAATGTAAAGTGGCAGGCTTGGGGCATATAGGGAAAGTCAAGACTTCCTGCTGAGGACCGGGGATCTCCTGCCTAATCCACCTTGGCCTGGTGACAACTGCCAGACACCTGGCCACTGTGTGTGAACACAGACATTGTGGGATAGGACCTGGCACCCTGGAGATGCCTCACCGAGGACCCTCGTGCTGGTGCTCAGGCGCCCTGAGTGCTCCATGCCAGCAGTCCATGGTGGCCTGGATCAAACCCTGGGCCCAGCAGTCACTTTCCTCCCAGGACAGCACGCAGGGTCCCGGCATCCAACCACGACTGGCCCACAGGCCTGCACCTGGGACTTCTGCCAAGGCCACCAGCCTCAGGATGGCGGGTGCTCCTCATCCCCCCTCTCGTGAAAGGGCCGACCTTCTGCACTGCCTGCCAACTGGGGACCCAAAGGCCCTCCTGCCCGCCTGCTTGCAAAACCCTCATGTGAACCTGAGGGCCTGTGGGGTGTGGGGGAGCATACCAGTGACCACCGCCATCACTCACTACACTTTCCTCTGCTCAAAGTGCCATTTCGGGACCCCAGGGTCCGAGGCAACTCTGGGGATGACTGACAGATCCACACCCCCTCTCTGGGTCAGCCTCAGAAAGCCAACCTCACAGTGGCCTTCACAAGGACACCAGCTTCACGGAGTGATGGCTATCACCCAGGAGTTCTCTGACAAGAACCACCAGGGACAGTCTCCACAGTCACCAGGCTAGGAGTGTCATTACCGGCCCCTAGGACACGGCCTGGGACCTAGGACCCGGGACCCAGGCCTGGGCCTAGGACCGGCCCTGCCGACGCGGCCTGGTCAGCACCCCTGGGAGCACAGGTAGGCAGAGAGGGGATCCCTGTCTGGGGACCCCCACAGCAAGATGAGTGCCAGTGAGCAGCAGCACTGGGTAGGGAGCGGTTGGCAGTGGGGAAAGAGGACTAAGCCATAAGGTCTGCAGGCTGAGGCCACGGTCAGGAGAGACAGGGCAGGGCAAGCAGCCGGGGCTGTGGGGGCTGTCCGGCTGCACCCCAGGACAGGACGCCCCCGATCCCAGCCAGGCAACTGGTCAGCGGGCAGCCGGCCTCCTGAAGGAGCCTCGTGTGGGGCCTGAGGGGATTGATGGCCGCGTCTCGGGGACCCGAGGGTCAGGTGGCAGGAAGGACTGCCCACCGGCCCTCTAAGTGGGGTACAGTGACTCTTCTGCAGAATGCCCCCACGTGCCCACCAGCTGTGGGGCAGGTGCTTCCAAGGCAGGATTACATCTGATTGTCACTACTATGCACACTCACCTGGCTGTGGTGGTTCAGGAATAGGGATCCCTCCTCACTCCTAGCACCTTGCTGCACTTCCCATGGCAAGAACCTCGAAAATCTCCACGGGCTGACAACGTGCTCTTTCCCCTGATGCACTGCCACCTGCCAGTCTCTGTTACTGTCCCATTTCAGGAGAGACCGGCACACGGGACCACTGGCGACTGAGGACCGTTAGTGGTTGGGAGAAGGTCCAGCCTTATTGTAACGTCCACCACCACACCCCCTGCCCTAAGAATTTGCTGTTCCTGTGACATATCCCAGGATGGGAGAGCAAGGGGAACCGAAGAGAAACTGAGCAGAATGAGCTGTCTGCACACGACCCTCTCAGACCACATAGGATTCAATGGCCGTGACGCTGGGGCAGTCTTCTTGCCTCACTGGGGGCAACTCAGACCTCCCACAATTCCAGGAAAAGCTCAGGGCTGGTTGGCTGGCTCAGGTCTCAGGGCACCCCTCCCTGCCTTCCTGTGGGATAGTGGCCGCTAGACACAGTCCTGGAAGGCAGTGTGACCCCGGGCCCCTCATGTCCTCTCTGAGCTCAGCTGCTCTGTGGCCATGAGGCAGCTGCCAGCAGGGCTCCCTTGGCCTCAGACAGGACCCTTCTCTTCCGTTCCTGAAAAACCAAGTGAATGCAGGAGCGCACATCGACGGTACTTTGGAAAAATGACACACGGCATAGATAAGAAGCAAAAGTGAACACTGTTTATTTTCCTATTTCCACACTCCAGCACTTGCCTGCTGCACTCTTGGCCTTTCCAACAAATTCCAATGCCAATGCCCTGTGATTTCATCCAGAACCCAAACAAGGAGGGAAGGTCTCCCAACTTGTATCCAGGACATGACAAAACTCTTAACTCTTGAACTGGGGAAGTACGAATGGGAAGGGGTGCATGTCACTCACACTGGGCTGCAGAAAACTTCTATCTCAAAAGAACAAACATGGAGAGCTTCCTCAAAGCAACCAAACACTGGATGTTGGGGTTATCGCAGAGCCCAGGGCCCCAGAGAGGCTCTTGGCCCTGCATTCTCCCAACCTGCCCTGGCCCTTAACTCCTGAGAACACCCAGGACTTTCTCTTTACACACCCAACAGGAAAACACAGGGAGGAAGCACCCTAAGGTCTCCCTTCATGCCGACCCCACCAAAGCTTGGAAAGGGCCTAGCTACCCCTGGGGCTCTGGCCCCATCTTCCTTATCCACCAACCTCTTCTCACAGGGCCAGGGAGGAACTCACATCATTGCTACGGACCAGGAGCACATAGTCGATGACCTGCAACTTACTGGTTTCCTCATAGGCCCTGGGACCCCACAGGAACTCGTAATAGGCAGGATCGATCCTGCCACCTACCGGCATTGCATGTAGCATTCCTGCACCCAGACATTGGTGAGGAGGTCCCTGGGCTCCCCATAGATGATGTGCTCTTGTCCATCGTACACCCCTGTGACCCCCAGAGCCTCCCACACCTCCTCCTCGGTGGCACAGTCGTCCTGCAGGAGGACCAACCACAGGACCAGCCCCAGGAGGCTGGTCTTGGGCAGGCCCCACTGATCGCTCAGCATCCCATCCCAGGTGAGGCCCAGGATGGGGTTGAGGACGTAGGAGTGCTCCCTGGGATCCACTTCAATCACGTCTAGGCCAAAGACCAGCTGCATGCATCTGGATGCTTGGCTCAAGATGACGGGGAAGTCGTCCTGGTATTCTGGAGTGACGACCTCCAGCATCTCTACCTTGGTGGTGGGCTGCTTGATGCGATACTTGAGAAGCAGGAACATCAACAGGGCAAACATCTTCATGTGGAAACTGCCCTCCACCAAGGACTCCTCATCTCCTCCCTCCGCTGGATGCTGGGGCCAGGAAGCTCAGGCTGATCAAGGCCACCAGAAGCCCCACCACTGGGGGAGGGGTCAGCACTCTGAGAGCACTGGGGAACACTCAGGGCCGTGGGAGTAGCAGATCCCTCCTCTGGGGGGCCAAAGACCATGCTAGAAAAGGACAAGGAAGGGGAAGAAGAGAAGGAGGAGAAGGAGGAGGGGGGGAGGAGGAGGAGGAGTACAGAATGAGAGGAGACACAGGATACGGAAGAGAAGGGGGAGAAGGGGAAGATGGAACATCTTTCTTTCCCTCCTCCTCCACCTCAGCCCCAGAGAGCTGGGCATCCACCAGGCCCCAGGCCTCTTCTGGGTCTTCTGCCACCTTCCAAAGTTCGATGCTCTTACCTAGGGGCATGGTAACACATTCAGGCTGAACCTGAAGACAGTTGGGAGAGCTTGTCAGGGGGCAGCCCGGCCAAGATACCCTGAGGTGCCAGGGCTGACAGGGGGCCGTGCCCGGCTCCCCTGCAGAGAGCTACACTGTGTTGGGCTGGGAGAACCCCTGAAACCAGGGACGGAGAGAGCGTGCACCTCACCTGGACAAGTGGCACTGGCCCGCGTCAACTCTGGTCTGTGACCTGAGGGACCCCTGCCTCAGATCGATTCCTCTGCTGTCACTTCTTGAAGTCCCTGCAGGAAGGAAGGAGAAGGCGCCTCTGGGTGCAGACCGCCAGCCCAGCCCTGGGCCCCAGTGTGGACAGGAGGGCTGGCACATTCTCTGGGAGGTCTCCAGCAGTCAAGGTGGGGAGTCCCCTCCTTAGCCTCTCAAAAGACTGCCCCGGCCCTGTCCTTCTCAGGCCAAACTGTCCCTGCAAGATCACAGGTCCCCAACACTCAACAGGAGGAAGCCAGGGGCCCAGCTGTGGCCAAACCTGTCAAAGTCTCCAGGACTGGTCCTGGATCATGCACAAAGGATGGGCCAGCTCTGGCTTCCATCTGGGCTCGAATGGGGCGCCTCTCGCTCTTCACCTGGAGCACACAGAAGGCCAGAGAAGAATCCTCGGCTGGCCCTGAGGCCACCCTCCTTGCACCTTCCTTGCAAGGGCCCCTGCCACGACCCTCCACCAGCCAAAGTCCAGAGAAATCAGTCGGTCTACCCTCCCACCCCTCCATATGGTCCACACAAACGTCCGGGCGGCCCGGTTCCTAGGGATCCTGCTGAGGAAGGCATCTGCTCATTTCTCACCTTGACCCCTGCCAGGGCCTGGATCACGGCCAGGGCAGGGCACCCGCCTCCTCTGCTGACCTAAGTCCAGACACTCAGGCACAGGCCCTCTCCTCTCTGAGCTCAAGGATCTGGAGAGGAGGAGGGGCTCCCCCAGACAGGACCGGCCCTGGTTCCCTTCCCAGGGCTGCCAGGGAGGGGCACCCAGATTTCGGGGCAATAACCTCCTGGACCTGAGGCCTGGCTAGGGGGCCACCGACCCCATCAGTGTGGGGTGGGCAGAGGTCCACCCTCTGCCCCCTCAGGGAAGCCCTGCTCCTGACCCCAAGGGTCCCCAGTGTCTCGGGAGACCCAGATGTGGAAGTCTGGCCGCCCTGCCTCAGGCTGGAGGGCAGATCCCCAACTCCCAGGGGAACTCAGCCCTGGCGACTATCTGCCTGTTCCCCTCTGGCAGCTCAGTGTCCATCCCTCGCCTCCCCTTAGCCCCTGGACCCTCCCCCCCGCTCAGTGTCTGCTCCCGCCACACCAGGCCCCAGGCTCTCGGGTACCCGGATGTCCCAGGCCTGCCTCACCCGCCGCCACCATCCGGCCCCGTCCCGCTCCTCCGCGGCCTTCCCGGGCTCACCGTGGGCCCTGACCTCCGCCGGGTCCCCTCTGTCCCCCTCAGGGTCCATCCCTCGCCTCCCCTTAGCCCCGGGACCCTCCCTCCAGCACCCTCAGCGTCTGCTCCCGCCACACCAGGCCTCAGGCTCTCGGGTACCCGGATGTCCCAGGCCTTCCGCACCCGCCGCCACCATCCGGCCCCATTCGGCTCCTCCGCGGCCTTCCCGGCTCACCATGGGCCCTGACCTCCGCCGGGTCCCCTCTGTCCTGGGCTCCTTGGTCCCTCCCCCCCTCAGGCCCTGGCAAACTTCCCTTAGGATTGGGCTCCTGAGCTCCCTGGGCTCGGGTCCCCAACCCCCCCCCCAGCCCATTTCCCGGGTGGCCGTGTGTGTCCGGCCTCCCCAGGGCCGCCCCCAGCCCCGAGGTGGGGGCCCAGTGACTCTCTCTCGCAGGGAGGAGTGGAGGCATGAAGGTGGGGTGGGGGACCCCCGCAGTTCTCCCTCAGCTCCTCACCCCACTCCGGGGAGGGCCCGGGCCCGTCCTGCCTCCGGGGATCCGAGGCCTCTGCCCCAGGCCCCGGCATCCAGGCCTCAGCTCGACGCCGCGGCCCCACCTTCCCCCGTGTGGTCTCTCAGGGTTCAGAAAGAGCCCCCCCACCCCCCGCCGCCCTCCGGGGCCCCTCCCCCGCCCTCGGAGCCCCCTCCCGGGGCTACCTGCTGCCCGGCTGCCGCCGGCCCGGGCCTGGCCTCCTTCCAGGGGACCCCAATGCGCCCCCCACACGAGGCCCTCCGCTCCCTCAGACCTCCGAGGCGGAAGTCGGCCCACGTCACATCCGGACCCCGTGCCAGGGGTCCCTAAGGGCTGGTTGCACGTCCGCGGGAGATGGGCTCTGCGTGGCGGGGGTAGGAGGACACCTGTGGGAGGCTCCCTGGGTCCTCTCGCGGGTCCTCCCTCCCCGGACTCGGGCGGGCTGCGGCCTCGGCTCTCTGCAGACCTCAGTCGGTGCCCCTTACACCGAGCCTCTCAGGCCCCGACGTGTCGTCCCTGAGCGCCCGAGGGGTGGTTGCTGCGGCTCGGGCCCCACCGGCTCTGCAGGTCCCGGGGTGGCCCAGGGCTGCCGGCAGGGGCACAGCAGGGTTCGGCGGCCCCCAGCGTCCTGGCACAGGTCGGCTCTCAGTCCTCACCCAGGAGGCCCTCATCAGGACACAGGCCTGCTGTGCAGCCGCAGCGCCCATAGCCCCGGGGCAGGGCAGGGGCAGGGGCCGGGAGGAAGCGCCCCTTCCCACGGGGTCCCTTGGCCAGCAGCCAGACTTTAGGGACATCGTGTTAAAGGTTTAGTTTCCTGGGGGCGGCCGAGCAGCTGCAAGGGTGTCTAGGGGTGTCCCGTATTGCGGGGCCCACTGCAGGGAGTTTTCCCCTGACATGCTGCGTCATCGGGAGAAACACACCGTCCCTCTCTACCTAGCGTGTGTCCAGTGCACGCGTATGTATAAGGTGTGCAGATTATAGGTGCTGGTATGCAAATGTACGTACATATCACCTAAATACGGACAGCGACACACGTATGTGCGTGTGTGTTCCCGTTATACATGCGTTTGTATATGTATTTATACCAAAAGTGGAAGGAGACGGTCATGTGAGAGACTCAACTGCCCATTGCTGACTTTCAAGATGGAGGAAGCATCTATGAGCCAAAGATGGTGGTCACCCTCTGGGTGTTGGAAAAGTCATGAAAACACATTTCTCCTTGGAGACTTCCCAAAGCATCACAGCCCTGCTCATGGCTTGATGTTAGCCCAGTGAGACTCTCCTGGGACTTCTGACTTCCAACATTTGTGTTGTTCCATTAATGAATTTGTGTTGTGCCACTAACTTTGTGGTGATCTGTTACCACAGCAATAGGAAAGTAATACAGTTTCAAAGAAACTGGAAATAGGAAGGGAGCTATCATATTTTGGAGGACATGGAGGGGACATAATGACTGCATGTAATGGTGCCATCCTGGGCTGCAAAGAAAAAGGGCACATTTCTACCCCTTTGCCCCCAGGGCTCTTGGCCCCTTGGCCACTGTATGGTCCCTCCGACTGTACCACCACTCTGGACAATTGCAGGTGGCCAACTGGAAAATACACAGAAGTCTGTGGCTGAGGTGCAGAGACAAGACCACCCAAGAGGATGGTGCATGCCTCCTCCCACATTCCTCCTTGCAGGGTCAAGGATCCTATCCCCCCAGTGAGAGAAAATGAGGGACAAGTTTGAGGGACTGGGTCCTGACAGTTGGAGAATGGCCAGCACGAAGCTGGGGGTGTAGGAAACACATGAGGCTGTTTCTACAGAAGCCTCAGGAGTCAAGGGATCTGTTACCACACTGTGAGTTCACAGAGCACAGTCCACTGTCTTTTATTATTAGGGGACCTAAGTCAGGCACACATGATTTCCTAGGGGCAAGACTCCAGATCCTGTGCCTTTAAGGTGCAAGGCCAGGGTGGAGGTGTTCAAAAGAGGAGCTGCCCCACAGGAAGCTGTCTGTCCCCGGTGGTTCTTGTCAGAGAATCATGGGTCATAGCCACCGCTCCGTGAAGCTGGTGTCCTCGTGAAGGCCACTGCCAGTTGGCTTTCTGAGGCTGAGCCAGGGAGGGGGTGTGGACCACTCTGCCATCCCCAGAGCTGCCTGTGCCTCTGGGGTTTGGAAACGAGCATTTTGAACAGAGGAAAGTGTAGTAGGTGATGGCGGTGGTCACTGGGATACTCCCCCACACCCACAGGCCCTCGGGCTCACATGAGGATTTTGTAAGCAGCCGGGCAGGAGGGCTTTCGGGCCCCAGGCAGCAGGCTGTGCAGAAGGTCGGCCTCCCACGAGAGGGGTGAGAAGGAGCACCTGCCATCCTGAGGCTGGTGGCCTTGGCACAAGTCCCAGGAGCAGACCCTGTGAGGCAGTTGAGGCTGGACGCGGAGACACCTCTGCTAATGTTGCTTGCTGTGGGGAACTGGTGGGTCCAGAGTTCAGAAGGACTGGTGAGCTGTAGGAGCTAGGACACCCCTGGGCCTCCTACCCCCTTTGTTGGAGTCATTCTGGGGTGCATCTCTTTAGCCACAGCCTCTTGTGTGGACACATCCACCCAGGCCCTGAGCTGTTGTAAGCAGGGCAAAGCAAGTCAGACAATAGCTCCCTGGCCTTGAGGACTCACTCTCGGTCCTTATCTTCCCGATCTGAGAAGCCTCTGGTTTTTCCCAGGTAGAGCAAAAGACCTGCTCTACACTCTGGTCTCCTTTGCGAGGAGTTGAGGTGCTGCCTGGCTCTTGCCAGACCTGCCCTGTGGCAGATACCCCTGCAGGTGTCCTAAGGCCCTTCGTGGGCAAATAAGTGTTTGCAGGTCTCCATCTGGCATCATTGAGAGCCTCCTGCTAAAATCCGGGGAAGACAGCTGGGAGGTAGGGCTAGCACAGGGGTTGCAGGGCTTGAGGAAGGAATGGATTCCAGAAATGTCTATGCGATGGAAGAATGCAGACTAGTGTATGATGCTGGCTTAGAAGTTAAAGGAAGGGAAAGAAGTGAAGAAGATTCAGGAAGGTTGTGTTGCACACTGCCTGGTTTTGTGTGCTTATGTTTGCTTTTCCTTTGAATCTTTCTTTCTTTTTCTGAAACTTAGCCATTACCTTTTGTTCAGTTGCTCTTTGCCCTTTTTATTTTAAAAACTTCAACAAACTCTTAATTTTAAACTATTTTCTTGGGATCCCTGGGTGGCGCAGCGGTTTGGCGCCTGCCTTTGGCCCAGGGCGCGATCCTGGAGACCCGGGATCAAATCCCACGTCAGGCTCCCGGTGCATGGAGCCTGCTTCTCCCTCTGCCTGTGTCTCTGCCTCTCTCTCTCTCTCCGTGTGACTATCATGAATAAATAAATTTAAAAAAAAAGAAAAAAAATTTAAACTATTTTCTTTTCGACTTGTAAAAAATTTGCAAAGATAGTCACAGTTTCTTTACGCCCCTCACTCAGTTTCCCATTATTAACCACTTCCGTCAATGTGGCACATTTGTTGCAATTAATGGGGTAATTTTGACACTTTACTTATTAGTAACTGAAGCCATACTTTACTCAGACTTAGGCAGTGTTTACCCAGAGTCTGTTTTCTGTTCCAGGATCCCAACCAACATACCGCCTTACATTATTTCTAGTGTTTCTTTGGCTGTGGCAGTTTCTTTTTTTTCTGAGGAGCTTGACTCTTTTGGGGAGGAGTGATTAAATATTTTGTACATTGGCCCTCAGTCTCGATGTTTCTGAACTTTTACTCATGATTAGTCAGGAGTTCTGTGTTTTGGAAGGAAGCTACAGCGGTGAAGTGCTACTGTCATCACATCCTACCAGCACTACATACCAGTAACTTGATTTATCACTGATGAGGTTTACCTTGATCACCTGACCAAGTTAATGCCTCTTAGGTGTTAAACTTACTGGTGTCAGCCCCCTTTCCATACTGTCCTCTTTGGAAGAAAGTCACCGTATGTGGCCCACACTTCAGTTTCTAAGGAGTTATGCTCTACCATTTTGAAGTGAGTGTATCTGTGTAATCCAGAATTGTTCTCCATTGGAGATCTGCCTATTTTCCCATATTTATGTGTTTAATAAGTCAAAGTCTTTTCTCAGTACACACACATGGGCACTTCTATTACACTTTGGGTTAAAATCCAACACCATTCTATATCTTTGTGTTGTTTAACTTGTTCCAGGTTTGGCCACTGGGTGCTCTTCCTGTTAGCTCCCTCTGTGTGTACCTTCCTCACGCTCCTGGAAATGTTTTCATTGGTTTGTTTTTATGTATTTGGTTTTTTTTTTTTAGCATTTCTTTATTTTCAGGCACTAAAAGATGCTTCAGACTCATCTTGCATATTTCCCTGTCCCATTTCTAGAATCAGCAATTCTTCCATGGAGCCCTTGTTCCATTTACCGTAGTATAATATGAGAAACCTAGGTCTGTGTACTACGTACACACATTGCATCTGGGGTCAGTGCTCCTACGGCTCCTTGGCTGACAGAGGAAGAAATTATATGTGTATTCACTACCCTGTGTGTATTCACATATGTATACAAATTTTAGATGTAATCATTTATATGTGTATTAAGCTACATAAGAGTTTTTACTGATGTTTTTGGCTCTAATCCACCACCACCTAGATCACTATAGCTTCCTCCTCTACAGTGAAAAACCTTGAGATTTGGACGTTGTTTATATGTCAGTGTCCTGTTGTCTCTGCTGGGTTATCATGGTTATCTCTGAAGGAGCTGCTGAAATAGAATTTGTGGATGGGCTAAGCATCAGTTCAGCTCCAGAACTCCCTGGAACCTCATCAAAGCTATGCCTGCCCTCTAGCCTCTGGACTCTGATAAGGCTACCTGGCCCCTGTCTATGGAGCTCTTGAAAGGTCAAGAGTACCCGTTATTTGAGTGTCTGAACTGATGAACAATTCAACTTTTGATGCTTTTGGGGGTTGAGATCACCTGTAACTAACTTTGGTCTTCCTTATCTGTCTGGAAAGTATTTCTTTCTACCAGAGCATAAGCTACAGGGTAAGCTGGATCCCAAGATGAGTATTTGTTTCCTCACCTTTATTTAGCTTTTTGACTCACAGAATGTTATACGAGCTTTTGGTGCCTCAGTGCTTTTTCTCTATTCTGTATTTGAATAGTCACTGGGAAGCTCCTCGAGGCTGGCAATTAGACTCTACCCAGAGGGAGGGCAGGATAGCTGGATGAAAAACAAACACTCCTCAGATTCCACCCTGCTATATGTTACTCATCCTTAAAACCAACTTATATAATTATATACATTCTCCAGTGAGTGTTGGAAAGCCTAATTAGAAATTGAGAGATGTGCCCAAGTTCTCAGATTAAAGGTGATACATCATGGGAAATCATGAGTTGATACTTTGATTGATTATGATCAATCAAGTAATAATGATTCTCTCAAGCTTTTCCTTAAATAAATACCATAGAATTGCCTATTTGAAACTCTACTATGGTGTAAAGTGTGAGTGTTTTCTATAACAATACTAGATGAATGTTGAAGGTATTGCTGTAATCACAAAAACTCTCAAATTGGCTGTAAGTGAAGACAGCATACTAGGTCACCTTCTGTGATGTGGTGTAGTGTGGTATGGCCTAACACAAACTAAAAGAACACCTGCAAAGATTCGGATCTCAATTTTGATTCGATGCATTGAAGGAAATTTCCATTAAATCAGTATGTGACAGCTAAGAAAACCTGGTTCATTGAAAAGACCAAAAATTTTGACAAACATTTAGTAAGAGAGAGAGAAAAAAGAAGTCTCAACTACTAATATAAAAAATGAAAGTCGGGGTAGTATTACAGTTCTTTTTTTTAAAGAAGATTTTATTTATTTATTTATGAGAGAAGCAGAGACATACACAGAAGGAGAAGCAGGTGCCCTGCGGGGAGCCTGATGTGGGACAGGACCCCGGGACCACAGGATCATGCCCTGAGCCAAAGGCAGATGCTCAACCCCTGAGCCACCCAGGCGCCCCAGTAAAATAAGTCTTAAAGAAACCAACAGGATTGTAAAAGAGTACTCTGAACAATTATACTTCAAGATATTATATAATCTAAATGAACTGGGTATAATTTTAAAAACATAAGCAACCAAAGTAACTCAAGAGGAAAAGAAAATTCAAACAGATCTAAAAGGTAAGGAGAATGAATTCGTGATCAAAAGTGTCAAAGAAAGAACATCCCAAGACCAGGTGACTTCACTCGTGAATGCTACCAATACTTGATAGAAGAAAGAAATCCTTAATTTCTTCCCAAAATATGGAAGAGGAGGGAATACTTCCTATCTCATTCTGTGTGGGCAGCAGTACCGAGGAAGTAAAGCCTGACAAAGACATCAAAACAAACAAACAAACAAACAAACAAACAACCTGACACACTTTCATGATTAAAAAAAAAAAACTTTCAACAAACTAGAAATAAAGGAAAACTTTAACATGTTAAAAGGTATTCAGGAAAGATCCACATCTAACATACTGAATGTCAAAGACTGAACTTTTCCCATTAAGCCAAGAAATAAGAAAGAAGCCAAGGGCCGCCTAGATGGCTCTGTCGGTTAAGCAGCTGTCTCTTGATTTCTACTCAGGTCATGATCTCAGGATTTTGAGATCAGGCCCTGCATTGGGCTCCATGCTCAGGAGCATCTGCCTGAGATTCTCTCTTTCCCTCTTCCTCTCCCTCTCCCCCTCCCTCTCTCTCTAAAATAAATAATAAATAATATTCTTTTAAAAGCCGAGAATGCCTGCTTTTGCTACCTTTATTTTTATTACACTGTAAGTGCTAGCCAGAGTGATTAGGCAAAAAAATACTTTTTAATAAATAATAAATAAATAATCATAATAATAAAGACAAAGTGGAGAAAAAAGTAAAAAAAAAAAGTAAAAGGAGAATCAAATGCTTAAAAATAAGTTTATCCAAGGAAATACAAGACTTGTACACTAAAAACTACAAAATATTCCTCAAAGTAATTAAAGAAGATTTCAGGATATGGAAAGATATCTTGCGTTCATGGAGCTGAAGACTTACTTTTGTTAAGATAGAAGTTGTACTAAAGCAGTTTACAGATTCAATACAATCCCAGTAAGAAATCCCAACAATCCTGTTTGAAGAAATGGAAAAGCTGATTCCAAAGTGCATATGAAGGGACACCTGGGTGGTTCAGCGATTGAGCATCTGCCTTTGGCTCAGGTGGTGATCCCAAGGTCCTGGGATTGAGTCCCAAAAGGGAGTCTGCTTTCCCTCTGCCTATGTCTCTACCTCTCTCTTTCTCTGTCTCTCATGAATAAATAAATAAAACCTAATGAATAAATAAAGAAGTAAAGAAAGTGTATATGGAGTGCAGATGCCCCTTGGATAATTCTGTTGGTATTCTTTGCGTAAATACCTCGTAGTAAAGAACCGAGATCAATAGGTGAACTATCAATAGGTGAATGGATATATTGGAAATTTACTGTCTGGCACGTTCGTGGTAGGAATGAAAAATGGTGCAGCTGTTGTAAAAGATGTTTGCCAGTGGTAAAAGTCTATCAGTTTGTCAAAAAGTTAAACTTTTTAAAATTTATATTTATATTTTTTACTTTAATCTATATGACAATTCCAGTCCAATGTATATGCTCATTAAAATGGGAAACAGGTATTTAAACTATTACCTGTGTAGAAATGTTTACCAAAATTCACAATAGCAAAAGGATGAAGCAACCCAAATGTCCATCAATTTGCGAATGAATAAGCAAGATGTATAGGCCTATAAAGAAATATTCAGCTGCGAAAAAGAATGAAGTCCCGATATAGGCTTTAGCATGGATGCATCCTAAAAACTGCTGACTGCAAGAAGCCAGACACAAAGATATCATATTGCAAATTCTGATTATTAAGAAATACACAGAATGGGTATATTCATATAGAAAGCAGAGTAGCGGTTGACAGGGTATGAGGGAGGAGGGAATGGGCAGTGACCACTTAACGGATGCGAGGTTTGCTTTTGGTGTGATGCAAGTGCTTTGGAATCAGACAGAGGCTATAGTCGTACAACACCGCAAATGTATGAAATGGCACTGAATTGGACACTGTAGAATGATTTCGTGTTATGTGTATTTACCTTAAATTAAAAAAATAAATATTGATAAATTTGTGAAACAAGAAAGCATGAATCCTCTGGAAACCAAGGAGTGCCTTCCCCTTCACTCAATTGCCCTTTGCCCTCAACCTCGGGTCATGCTCCGCAGCCTAACATGCTGGGTTAAAGGTCTAGCCCGAGCCTCTGCATCTGGCCTCGTCTTTTGCCTTCCACCACTCTGTAGCCTTTCTCTTTTCGTACTTGGAACTGTTTTCTCTGACATTGAGCAACCAGGTCCTCATTATCTCAACTACATTCACTATTCATTCCCACCTAGTAAACAGATGAGCAATTAGAGGTTTGCTAAGTCCTCTCCTGTGAAACCCAGATATACTAATTGGGGTACAGAACTCGTGTGCCATTCAATGCGGTCTGGCTGTTCTTAGAAGAAATATACACAGGATCGGATGTGTCCATATAAAAGGGACATTGGCATTGACCCTGGACCTTCTGTTAACTGGGTGACATGAATTTAAGGAGCAAGGGGATCCGAGGAAACTGGTGAGAGGGTCTAATTCAGGCTGCTGGCCATGTGCACAGGAAATGCTGGGCGCATGCTAGCGGTAGAAACTTACTTAGGGGCCAGTGAAGATTTTTCAGGTGTGGCTGAGTCTTGACTAGCCGGACATCCCAAGACACTCTCTGCTACAGGGCACATGGCAGAGAATGGCTGGTGGTGACAAGACCGATCAGTAAAAATAAAATCTATCACCTGTTCAGGTGTGAGCTGCTGAGAGCATAACTAAGACAGAGACTGGGGGTGGAGAGGACAGAGACACAGAATGTACTCACGAGCCCTCCACTGCTTTCCTCAGAAAGGACACTTTTCCAACAGCCACCCGCTGCCCACAAGCTTCACTTCCTCTTCACTCCTGGAGCCATGTAATCCGAGACTACATTTTTGCTTGAACTCCATCCTACTTGCCAGCGAGGCTTCTCCTTTAGTTTAGCAAACCTAACTGTGGTTCTGGCTTCATTCACCCAGATGGCACCCCCAGATCTCAGCAAGAAGGACTACACAGTTGTGAGGAAAATCTTAAAACATCCCTAAAGAGTTACTGTGTCCCTTCTATCTCCACTACAGCATCTCATATGATACTCTGGAATGTAGTCTGCAGGTTATGGTTCTTCTCAGGTTGTTTAAATGTTTTAGGTTGGATTCTTCAAATTGGCAGACTTTTTCTTCCTTTGAAATCCCTTGCCATCCCTAAATGAATAGCAAAGCCCCAGTTAACAGAAACCAAGAAAAGGACCACCCTAATCCTCACTCCTTTCACCAACTAGACTCTGGGTCCTTCCCACTCTCCCTCCACAAAACCCTTTGCCAACCACTGATAACTTTGGGAGTTCTCAACCAGATGAAGATCTCTAGGGTGAGATCTTGAGGACACTGCCTCATGTCTCTGAGAACTTGAGAAACTATATAAAATGGGAATGATCATGTTTCCCACAGACAGTTTGCAGTAACTGTTGTGATAAATAAAACACCAATGCCCACAGAATGTGTGCTGAATCGAGAGTGTCTGTAATCTTAAGCTCCCATTGCCTTCTTGTAGGCATTCATGGAATTGCCTTTTAGCATGAAAAAAAGACCTAGTACCCAAATAGGTTTTTATACACACACACACACACACACACACACACCCTGGGTGGAGAGTCAAGAATGTCTTGAGTGTCTGGAGCACAAGTGTAAAGTATCGAGGGATAAAGGACTCATGGCTACTGCAGCCTAGTTGGAGTTTGAAACTCTATGGCACTGTAGATATGTGTGTATTGTGGGGGGCTTGAACATATGATTGGATTCTGGAAACAATGGAAGCATCCTCTATTTCAAAAAACAAGCAATAGCTATTCTTGTGTTCCTTTTCAGCTTTGGTTGCCAGCTTCATTCGCAAACCACCAGACACATCCCACACACAGCCAGCCAGCCACAGACATGTGAAGACTCTTCCTACCATCTCCTGCTGGGTTCAGGAAGAACTTCATGGAATGAATGCTCTCTTCTCTTACCCAGAGAGGCACTCGCTTTGGAATGCTTCATTCTTCCCTTTCTGCCTGTCTCTTCCCAGGCCAGTTTCGTTAGTGTTACTGAACCTAAAATTAATCTCAGGTATATGTAAGTATGCTAGATGGTTGTGCATAATAGTTACTGAAAAGCATTGGCGTAATTCTTCATGAAGTCATGTTAGGCGATAGTTTCTTAGATATGACAGTCTCAATCTGCTTGAGCTAGCATAACAAAACACTATAGACTGGGTGGCTTACCCAACAGTAATTTATTTCTCATGGTTCTGGAGACTGGAAGTCCAAGACCAAGGTCTGGCAGGATTCAATTTCCAGTCAAATTCCTCTCTTGTTTTGAAGATAGGCACTTTCTTTCTGTATCCTCATATGGCCTTTTGTCCGTGCTCACACACAGAAGGATAGTATAAGCACACTAATCCCATCATGAGGATCCCACCACCCGTAAACTCATCTAATTCTATCTCCTGAAGGCCTATCTCCAAACACCATGGCATGGGGAGCTTTAACATGAATGTGGGGGTAGGGACACAGATCAGTCCATAGCAGATACCAATACCCAAATGACAAAAATATAGATAACTTAAATTTCATAAAAATTAAAAATGCTTCTGCTTCAAAGGACATCATTTAAAAAAATACCACCCACAGATTGGGAGAAAATACTTGTTCATCATGCATAAATGTGTAGTATACAGAGTATATAAAGAACTGTCATGGGGATCCCTGGGTGACTCAGCAGTTTAGAGCCTGCTTTCGGCCCAGGGTGTGATACTGGGGGTCCTGGAATCAAGTCCCACATGGGGCTCCCTGCATGGAGCCTGCTTCTCCCTCTGCCTATGTCTCTGCCCTCTCTCTCTCTCTCTCTGTGTGTCTCTCATGAATAAATAAATAAGATCTTAAAAAAAAGAAAATCAAAAAAAAAAAAAAAAGAAAATCAGTACAATGCCGTGAAAGAATAAAATGATGGCAAGAAAAACTCCTTGTAGAGTTAGCAAGCTGAGCCAATGTCCTCCAAGTGCTGGAAGGACAGCTCTACCATTTAGGAAGAAATGACCAATGTAGTAAGAAATGGCAAATAGGAAGTCAAATTAGGTTTGGAGGGGTGGATACAATAATCCAATGGGCTCCAGAAGTAGAAAATCAAGCCTTTGCCTAAAGTATCCACTGGTACATTCAAGAGACAGCAACTTTTTTTTTAAGATTTATTTATTTTTGAGAGAAAGAGAGAGAGAGAGATGCAGAGACACCGGCAGAGGGAGAAGCAGGCTCCATGCAGGGAGCCCGACATGGGACTTGATCCCAGGTTCCCAGGATCACGCCCTGGGCTAAAGGCGGAGCTAAACCCTTGAGTCATTTGAGCTGCCCAAGAGACAGAGACTTGTAACTCTATTTCTAATTGGGGGAACATTGTGGCCCCTCTCCTGCTGGTGTACACATTCAATACCATTACCAAGAAACAAGTGGCTGCACAGACTGAATTCTGGGTTTCACTTCCCTATCACTGTTATTGGGACTGTGAGGCAAATACGCAGTAAGTTAGTTCACTTTTGCTTAAATCAAAATCTAAGAATTTGTGTCTGGTTACCAACTCCACCATTCTAGTGACAGAGAAATCAAACTAGTCAAGGTGATACCCAAGCTAAATAAATAAATAAATAAATAAATAAATAAATAAATAAGCCTACAAGTGAGATCCAAATGGAAACTGTAACTGTGTACATGACTGTAGGTTAGAGGATTCAGGCCATCCAATAGGGAAATGCAGCAGGTGTTTTCCAGTTCCTCATCAAGACTTCCTGCTTTAGCACAATGGCTCCCTAAGCTGGAGACCAGCATTTGGTAAGCCTAATCATCGTTGGTAACTCTCCCTAGGAGACTGATTGCAATGATTCCCAGTGAATGATCTGATTCGTCTCATAAGCCATTCCATAGAATCTGTTTGACTTTGAATTACAAATTCTTTACCAATATCTAAATATGTATTATTTCTCAGGCATTGAAGTGAACATAACCTTGAAAGCTCACTACTCCAAGGAATGGACATACACTGTTCTGTGACATGGAACAAACTTTTATAGCAGACAGTAAGTGTACTGCTGAGGATCTGGTGGGATTTTACCTATATTTTCATAAGCAGAACTATATTCTTAGCTCAAAAATGTTTTGTGACAGGGTCGTTGTCACAAGATGAACTGTCGATATGAATGGCGTGGGGGAACCAGACAGACCTTCCAAGGACAGAGCAAGGGATGGCTGATGGCCTGGTAGGTAGGCAGCATTCTGCTGTAAGGCAGTTTGGATTCTGGAATTTGGTAGTCAACCTCAAGTGTTTCAAGGTATGAATTTAAGTTGGGGAAAAATGGGAACATGGGAAGATTGAATAGACACCAAGGACTTGGTCACAGCTGGGTGGCAGGGCCCTCCACCCAAGGGACTTGGGAAGGTGTGTACTCCATAGGACATTAGCCAGCAAAGGGGAAATTTGGTAGGCTCTGTTTTCACTGAAGCCCTGAGGAAGGAGCTCCAGGTTCCTCAACGTGGTCTGCCTCTGACTTGTTGGTGAGATGGAGCCGAGGTCAGTAGGGTACTATGGCTCCAGGTGGACAGGTTTCATAGCTGTAGCGCAGGGAACATTATTACCTATACTGCAGGACTTAGTCAGAACTTGGGGATGTGCTTGGAGTTACATTTGTGCTATAGACACAGGAGGCTGTAACATCTCTTCCCTCCCACAGCTGTCTCTTTCGATCCACCAAAGAAACCTCAGGCTCCGAGAGCTGCTGGGAGAACCGAGAGTGAGCACAGAGGGAAACAGAACCTCCAGGCTGAGTCTCCTGCCTGAGGACAAGCAGCGTTTGTTACAGGAGGGACAGGGGCACCGATGGACTCACCCAGGAGAGAAGGGGAGGTTTTAACACGGGGGGCAGCAGACATGTCTCGTTCTGGCCCCACTGACGCCCAGCACCCCTGGTACCCCCGGTACCCCCGGGCCCCAGGTCCTGGCAGCCTGTTGTCTCCGGGGGAGAGGGGGAGCATCTGGAGTGGCAAAGCCTTCCCTGCCTGGTGTGTGACAAAGGTGGCAGAGTGCACAAGTTTTGCTCCCTGCAGCTATTCCTCCTTTTCCACGCTACCATGTGCATCGTACTTTAGACGTGGTTCAGGACCCGGGAACTCCCAGCCAGCGTGCACAAGGCCTCGGGTGGGCATGGGTGGCCAAACATCTCAAAAGAGTCCTCAGGTACAGCCTGAACGGACAGAGTGTAGAGGGAAAGACGGACACCCTGGATACTCGACCTCTGGCTGGGGACCATGCAGGCACCTTGTTACAGCTGTGGAGCCTGCCGAGAGGATCCTCGAGGCTCGAGACAGTCCACCCTCAAACGGGCACTTTGGTGGTCCCGAGGCATCACCTGGTGACACCAGGGGCTGAGGACCGCTTACATTGCCATAAAATGCCCTGTGATTTCTGGCTAGATTGCCCTGGCTGGCTCTGCGCTAACTCAGGCGGTGTTTCAGCCCAGGGTTTTCATCTGCTGCTGATGGGATGTGCGTTACAGGAAGCCAGAGGCCACAGCTATTTAGGACTTGCTGTTAGACAAATGCTCTCAAGTCTGGAGACACAGAAATCTCCGGTGGTCATCGAGTGCCAAGCCAAAATATAGTTGGGGAGGAGTTGGCAACGTGCACGAGGGGGAGAATGTGCTAGAGAGGCTTCCCTGCCTGGCCACCTCTTACTGATCCTCCCAGCCGCACAGCCCAGAGAAGGATCTCTGAGCTCATACCCCGGGCACGAGCCGAGACTGGTATCCCTGCTATGTCGGTCAAGGGAGGTACGTCTCAAGTAACCACAGGATGTGTTTGATGGTCAGCAAACAGAACACATGTCTTGTCCTGCTTGATTCATAAATCATAAATCCCCCTGAGTGTAGCGCTGCCCCGGCCACGGCAAATCACTCTGGCCCAGCCCGCTCCCTTAGGAACTGACACTCACACCCACGTCCTCATCCCCTTCCTAAGATTCCTTACCCCGGGAAGACCTCAGCTCATCGGAGGTACATTGAGTTGGCCTCTGGATCTGGGGCTTCCACATGCCCCCCAAGCCGAATCACACCCTGTTGGGAAAACTACTTTTCTATAAACGTCAGCAGGAGCAACCTGGCTGAAATATCAGGCCACAGGGATAGGCCCAGGGGGGACAAGCATCAGGAGGATCACCTGCTTTTCCATGGGGGCATGGCCGTAGGATGGATGGACCCCCTCCCACCCGCAGCAGCCCCAGGCTGCCCTTCTCTCTGTCCCTTCTTGAGTGAAGGTGCCAAAGGGTGACCGGTGGGAGGGTGGAGTCGTCGGAATCTTTAGGCCACACTTCGAGAGGGGTCATCGAGCTGGGTTTCATATTCTCTTCCTGGTGCAGATTCTTTTCTGGAAGATGCTTTGGCTAGTTTTCTCGATGCAAAAATAAGTTTGTCAACAATAAAGCCCCAAAAGAACATGGAGAAGAGCAACACATTATATTGACACAAACCAGGCCACCTAGCAATCACACAGTCAGCCATGCATGAAGTCCTACAAAACCCAGACAAATGGGGTCACGAGAGGGGGCTGCAACAGGGGAGACAGGGACCCAGGGGCAGACATGCACCCCAGGACGCGTTCCAGCGCACGTGTCCCATTTGAACACAGTGAGGTAGGTTTGTGGTGATCTGGCCGCACGTTGAGGAAAACCTCCTTTTATCCTTTTGCTACCACGACCCTAATCACTGCTGCAGCAGGACAGGACTCTGGCTCTGGGCGCCGCAAAGGGGCCGTGCCTTATGGTCTCTCTGGAAGCCAGGAAAAGCCCAGAATTGCTAAGGTTAAGACAATCAGCCTTTGCTTCCTACCCCCATCCCCGGGCAGCTGGACCTGGGTCCAGGGTTACTAACCGTAACCTATCCTCACCAACTCATGTTTAAAACACACGTGCACGCACCCGCGTGCACACACACGGGCACACACGCACACACACACGCCCTGTTGTGCGAGGTTGGCCCGGCCCAACCCAGCAAAGGATGGGTCTGGTATGTAAAGTGAGGCCCGTGCCCCGGGCCTAGAAGTCTGAATCAGGAATCCCGGGTTACACGTCTGGACAACCCTCAACTCATCCCGGCCTCCCCCGGCACCTGTCTGCCGGTGGGGCCTCTCCTAACCCTGCCTCCTGTTCCAGCTCTTCCTGTTCAGACCAATTTCCCATCCTCCAGTGGGGGGAGGTCACGTCATGGCGCAACTGACTTAAGACCTGGCGTCTCCCGTGGAACACTGCAGGTCGAGGGGTTCAAGAGAACACTACGGCAGAAAAGCCAGCTCTAATTGGCAGAAACGAGGTCGTTGAGTCGGCTACGCACTCCACATACTCGTTCTCCCTGCTGAGAAAGCACAAAGCATTCCTGCCCTGCAGACCTGGAGCTGCTGCCGACTTATCCCTGGGGTTGCCCGTGTCCCTGAGAGCCCAGCGCAGGATCGAGGGCCTTTGATCAACATACACAAGACACAGAAGCACAATATCTCTATTACACCAAAAGAGTTAGAAAGCACGAGATCCGTCATTCGCGCACAGCTAGTGCAGCTGGCATCCTGCGGAACGTGGGGCCCAAGTTGGGGTTGTGCAAGGGAGCAAAGACAGAAAATCCTCTAGGCCAGGATGGCGTGGCAGTGAGCTTAGGAGCAGGAGCTCTGTGGCTCTTCCCCGCTCAAGCCCCATGGCGGCCGTCACAACCCACTGCTAGGGACAGCCCTCAGCGCCCCATCCCACGAGTGGGTTATGACACAAGATGGGGAAGGAGCCTGCGCTGCCCCCGAGAGGCTCCCTCCCCACAGAGGACAGAGGTCCATGGGGTGGACCCACCAATCCAATCTCGGGCCTTATCTCTACACTCTGGCAGGGGAAGAATTATTCTTACATATCCTTCCCTGAAACGAAAACCACTTCCTGATCCAGGCCACTCTCAAAAGCCCGCCCTGTCCCCAGTTCTCCACTCTGCCCACTAGTGCCTCCTCCTCCAAACTTCCTGATTAGCATGGATTTGCCTGCCCCACTGGGGCTCAGCACTGGGCCCCTGGGAACTGCAGGGCCACGGGTCTCCTATTCTTGGTCCTCCAGAAAGGCAGCTGGCCTTCCCGTGAGCCGGTGGCCTGCTGGGCCTTCAGGGGTGTGAGGCCACCATGAGGCCAACGTTCTGGCAAAGTGGCATGTCTCTGGCTAAGGGGCAGCTTGCATTCCATGGCCTGGTGGCCGAGCTCGCGGCCCCGGGCCGCCGGGGGTGGCTTCGAGCCCCAGAGAAGTCCGAGGCCAGGTGCTGAGGTTCCTCACCTGGTCCGTTCCAGGCGCTTCAGCAACATGGAAGACGGAGCTTGCCCGCAGCCCCGGCAGGCTGAAGCACCAGAGGGGCTTGGTCTGTGGGCCGGGATGCCAGCAGGGGCTCGGGTGTTGGGCACTCCCTGGGGTGGGGGCGACAGCCGCGGGGTTTGGAGAGAACCTTCAGGAGGAAAGCCTCTGCGGGGAAGTGTGCACCGTAGACTGGCAGGTTAATGTCAGAGGCTCCGCCAGGGTCTTGTGCATACCTCCGGCTCTAGCAAGTCAGTGGAGTGGTGCAAGGTGCAGGGACACGTCCCAGGCCACCATGTTCGGCCCAGCGCAGGCCCTCAGAAATGGTCGGGGGTCCATGTTGCTGGGATGGACGTCGCCGCCAGGTCCCTGGAGGGCTGGGCCCACTGTGCTCCTCCAGCCTCCAAGCAAAGGAACCTCCTCCTCCCCAGGGTGGTCCTGGCAAAAAGCCAAGCTGCTCCTCGGGAGCCCCCAGGCTCCTCCGGGACCTCCGCCACCCGGGATGCACGGAGGTACAGCCAGGGAAGTGGGAGCCCCAGACCTCCATCAGGAGGGTCCTAACGGGGTTCGACCCGAATCTAGGCCAGAGGCAGCCCCAGCCTCCTGGGAACCCCTGTGGACGGGCACAGGGTCCCCTTTTAGCCCCCTTTTAGGTCTCTGGCCCTGGGAGGTATTCGGTGACTTTCTTGGATTTGGCATGACAGCGGGGGCCGAGCCCAGCGGCTGGGGGGTGGGTTGAGCTCAGGTACCAAGGATGGTATGTCCACCAGATGAGCTAAACTAGCCCCGGGGCTGTCCTGTTGGCATTGCCCACTCCTGCTGGTCACAGTTCCAAAGCTAGTGGGGTGGGGACCTCCCGGGAAACCTAGTAGAGCCCCAAAATGAACCCGCACAGACCAAAATCGGGAAGGACAGATGGCTCCCGATTAGAACCGGATAGAACCGGGAGGCATCCCCACCCTGTGTGAGGGACCAAGCTGAGTCCTCTTCCAAATTGCTCTGGTGCAGCCCTATGCCCCGGGACCACTGGTTGTGCCAAGAGGCACCCTAGGGAGGCGGGAGGGTGATCGAGGCCATGCAGGTCATCGGCCCAAATCCGGCAGCCCTAGCGTCCCCATGAGAAGTGGAGGACACGTGGACATCTGCCTCCCCGCCCCACCTGCGCACAGAGGTGGGGCCGCGGGAGGGACCCAGTGACACGAAGGCCTTTTCTGAGCCGGGAAGAGAGGCTTGCCCACCCCGGAAACCAAATGGTCTAAACCCTGGTTCTTGAAGTTGGAGCCTCCAAACCTGCGAGAACATGAGGGGCTGCGGGGACACGGCCGGCTTCCCACAGAGCAGAACCCGAGCGGCCCGGAGCTCAGGAGGGGAACCCACGCCTCCTCGCCCGGCACCAGGAGACCCCGGGGCCGGAAGACAGCTGTGCCCATCTGTCCCCAGCGTCACACAGTGGATGTTCCCTGGACGAGGTGGAAGGAGCATGGTCTTCGACCCTGGGAGCCCACGTGCGAGTTTTCAAAAAGCTAGAAGTCACGCAGCCCACTCCAACATGCCCGAGCACGCGTGTCCCGGCTGCCAGGACAAAAGTCATGGGTTCCCTCCCAGATCTGAAGCCCGGGAGTTGAAGGGTACGGTGCCGGCAGGCTCACGACCTCTCTGTTCCTTCTGCGAGTGGCCACACTGTTGCCGCCTCTGCACACGGTCCCCCCCGCGTGCGTGCACGCCCCAGGCGCTGTCGCCTTCCCCACGTCCCCTCCTACTCTTCCTGAGGACACCAGCCATATGGCTTTAGAGTTCATGTTCACTGGCTCCGTCTGAACCCCGTCAGCACTTGGAAGGCCCAAAGTCCAGCAACACACACATTCGGAGGTGCTGGCGTATGGTGGCAACATGTGAATCTGGGAGGCACGGCGATTTGGTCCCTAACAATGACCAGTGGACACCCTGGGAGTCAACAGGAAGACAACCCGTGGGGGAGGCCCGGGAGGATCCTGCACACAGGGCCACCTGTGCCCGAAGATTTGGGTGGCACCACTCTCCTGGAATGTGGAGGTGTTCACCCTCCTGGAAGCCCCCCACATCCCATTAATATTGGGATATCATGGAGGCATCCACGTGTTGCCACGATTGATTATTGATTGCTTGAGCCTGGGTAACACATCCTCAGCGTGACAGAACGACTTCCCTCCTCACGGGCCCGGGATCAGAAGATGAGCGTTGCCTGGTTCCCAATCTCCACATCCGGAGAAAGCAGGCCCGAGACACACGCTAACGACCGCGATGTCTGTGGACGCCAATGTGGACCAGGCCTTGTACGTCGGGGTGGCACCCTGCCAAAGTACAGCAATGCTTGACCTTGCAGGGAGACTATGCCCGTGTCACCCTTGTGACCGTATGAGCCGTGTGACCGTGCACACGATCAGGCTAGCGGAACGTCCATCGGGGCAGGGGGAGCCGTACAACGCCCCAGCAGGTGAGCGCCCTCCAGGGGCCAAGCCCGAAGGTGTGGACCTCAGGGTCCTCCCTGCCGCCAGCAGGGGTCCAGCTGTCCTCCGAGGGGGGGGGGGTCATCTTGCCGACGCTCCACGTCCCATGATTGGGGGACCGTGGGAGTGCCGGGCACCGATGCCACCAGCAGCCTGACACAGACCCCTGCCCACGCGACCTCTTAGTAGCGCCTCGGGGTCACGATCCTTTCTACCTGGATGCCAGGCCCCAGGGACACGTGGGGGCAGGACCGAGTGTGTGAGGAAGGAGAGGATCGCACACGCATGGGGCTGGAAGAGCTATGCTCCCTCGAGGGCCACCCTGGGGTTCAGGCGTGGCCCCGGCCGAGTCTGGCCCCTTGTCGCCCAGCTGAATGGGGCCCCATGTCATCCCGCAGGCTCATTGCCCTGGGCAGGCTGCACGTCAGCCACCCATCAGGTCAGCAGGTGAATACTCAACCCAGGGGGTCTAAGGACCCGCACTGCATCCCCACAGGGGACAGTCCCGGGGATCCTTGGCACTCCCGCTCTCTCTGGGGGTGGGGACAGCCTGGCTTGGCTAACTCTGGCCCTGAGGACAGGCAGGGAGGCCCAAGTCGGGCCCAGGAATGGCCCAGGGCAGGTGCCAGTGGTATTGTCACACAGGGCAGGCAGGTAGAGGCCAGACAGTAGGTCAGAGCCCGGCCAAGGGGGTGCATTCAAAGCAGGCTTGGCCATCGCTGGGCACGGGGGCTCCTGAGGAGCAGAACCGCAGCTGAGGCGCCTCTTGCCAGCCTGTCAGGGCACCGGCTCAGGGCATCTAGAGAATGTCAGGACTTCTTGCTGAGGACAGGGGACCTCGTGCATAATCCGCCGTGGCCTGCTGACAACTGCCAGACACCTGGCCGCTGTGTGTGAATACAGACATTGCGGGACAGGACCTGGCACCCCGGAGATGCCTCCCCAAGGACCCACATGCTGGTACTCGGGCATCCTGAGTGCTCCGTGCCAGCAGTCCATGGTGGCCTGGATCAAACCCCGGGCCCCAGCAGTCAATTCTCTCCCAGGAGAGCATGCAGGGTCCCCGCATCCAGCCGGGGCTGTCCCACAGGGCCTGATCCTGGGACTTGTCCCAAGGCCACAAGCCTCAGGATGGTGGGTGCTCCTCCTTCCCCCTCTCGTGGGGTAACTGACCTTCTGCACTTCCTGCCTCCTGGGGACCCAAAGGCCCTCCTGCCCGGCTCTTACAGAATCCTCATGTGAGCCAGGGGGCCTGTGGGGTGTGGGGGAGCATCCCGGTCACCACTGCCATCACCCACTACACTTTCCTCTGCTCAAAGTACCCTTTTCGGGACCCTAGGGTCCCGGCGGCTCTGGGGATGGCTGATAGGTACACACCCCGTCTCTGCCTTAGCCTCATAGAACCAACCTCGCAGTGGCCTTCACGAGGACACCAGCTTCACAGAACGATGGCTATAACCCAGGAGTTCTCTGACAATACCCACTTGGCACAGTCGCCAGGGTCACCAGGCTAGGAGTGTCATTTACCAGCCCCTAGGACATGGACCACCAGAGAACCCTGGTCAGCACCCCCGGGAGCACAAGTAGGCAGAGAGGGACGGCCAGAGCAAGATGAGTGCCTGTGAGCAGCAGCACTGGGGAGAGAGCAGTTGGCAGTGGGGAGACAGGACCAAGCCCCAAGGTCTGCAGGCTGAGGCCACGGTCAGGAAAGACAGGGCAGGGTGGGCAGCAGAGGCTGTGGGGGCTGCCGACTGGGCCCCAGAAGCAGGACGTCCCAGATCCTGCCCCGGCCACTGGGCAGCGGGCTGCCGGACTCCCGAAGGAACCTGGTGCGGGGCATGAGGGGTTTGATGGCCGTGACTCGGGGATCCAAGGGTCAGGTGGCAGGAAGGACTGCCCACCAGGGCCTCTCTGTGGGGCACAGAGGCTCGTCTACAGAATGTCCCTACGCATCCACCGGCTGTGGGGCGGGTGCTTCCAAGGCAGGATCACATCTGATGGTCACTACTTTGCACACTCACCTGGCTGTGGTGGTTCAGGGGCAGCAATCCCTCCTCAATCCTAGCACCTTGCTGCAATTACTGTGGCAGGAACCTCAGAAATCTCCATGGGCTGGCAATGTGCTCTTTCCCCTGATGCACTGCCACTTGCCATTCTCTGCTACTGTCCCATTTCAGGAGAGACCGGCACACGGGACCACTGACAAATGAGGACCGTTAGTGGTTGGGAGAAGGTCCAGCCTTATTGTAACGTCCACCACCACACCCCCTGTCTTAAGAATTTGCTGTTCCTGTGACATATCCCAGGATGGGAGAGCAAGGGGAACCGAAGAGAAACTGAGCAGAATGAGCTGTCTGCACACGACCCTCCAAGACCACATAGGATTCAATGGCCGTGACGCCGGGGTAGGCTTCTTGCCCCTCTGGGGGCAACACAGAGCTCCCACAATTCCAGGAAAAGCTCGGGGCTGGCAAGCTGGCGCAGGTCTCAGGGCACCCTCCCCGCATTCCCGTGGGGATTCCCGCCGCTAGACACAGTCCCTGAAGGTGGCGTGACCCTGGTCCCCTCTTGTCCTCACTGCTCACACGCAGAGCCTTGCAGGGAGCAGAGCTCAGCCGATGTGTGGCCATGAGGGAGCTGCCAGCAGGGCTCCCCTGGCGTTAGGACCCTTCTCTCCCGTTCCTGAAAAACCAAGTGAATGCAGCAGCGCACATCGACGTTGCTTTGGAAAAATGGCACACGGCAGGGGTAGAAATGAGAAGTGAACAAGGTTTATTTTCCTATTTCCATACTCCAGCACTTGCCTGCTGCACTCTTGGCCTTTCCAACAGATTCCAACGCCATTGCCCTGTGATTTCATCCAGAACCCAAACAAGGAGGGAAGGTCTCCCAAATTGTATGCAGGACATGACAAAACTCTAACACTTGAGCTTGGCAAGTATGATCTCAAAGGGGTGCGTGTCACTCACACACGGGGCTGGGGAACCCTTCTGTCCCAAGGAACAAACATGGGGAGCTTCCTCAAAGAAACCAAGCTCTGGATGCCAGGGTCATTGCAGAGCCCAGGCCCCCAGGGAGGCTCTTGGCCCTGCTTTCCCCCTACTTGCCCTGGCCCTTAACCCCTGAGAACGCCCAGGCTTTTCTCTTTACACACCCAACAGGACAACACCGGGAGGAAGCACCCTAAGGCCTCCCTTCATACCGGCCCCACAAAAGATTGGAAAGGGCCTGGCTGCCCTTGGAGCTGCAGCTCCCTCTTCCTTATCTCAGAATCTGTTCTCACAGGACCAGGGAGGACCCCAGGTTTTTGCTACCGACCTGGAGCATAAAGTCCATGACCTGAAGGTTGTTGGTTTCCTCGGAGGACCTGGGCCCCCACAGGAACTCAAAGCGGGCAGGGTCGCTGCCTGCCACCTGCCGGCGCCCCAGGTAGCCTTCCTGCACACAGACGGTGAGGTGGTCCCCAGGCTCCCCACAGACGATTTGCTCTTGGCCATCTTTCATCCCCGTGAACCCCAGAGCCTCCCACACCTCCTCGGAGACACATCCGTCCTGCAGGAGGATCAACCCCAGGACCAGCCCCAGGAGGCTGGTCTTGGGGATACCCCACTGATCGCTCAGCATCCCATCCCAGGTGAGGCCCAGGATGGGGTTGAGGACGTAGGAGTGCTCCCTGGGATCCACTTCAATCACGTCTAGGTCAAAGACCAGCCGCAAGCAGATGGACGCTTGGCTCAAGATGGCGGGGAAGTCGTCCTGGTATTCTGGGGTGAAGACCTCCAGCATCTCTGCCTTGCTGGTGGGCTGCTTGTTGCGATACTTGAGGAGCAGGAATACCACCAGGGCAGCCGTCTTCATGCGGAAACTGCCCTCCACCAAGGGCTCCTCATCTCCCGCCTCCCCTGGGCCGCTGGGGCCAGGAGGCTCGGGCTGGCCAAGGCCACCAGCTGCCCCACCATTGGGGGAGCGGTCGGCACTCTGAGAGCTCTGGGGAGCACTCAGGGCCGCGGGAGTAGCAGACCCCTCCTCTGGGGGGCCAAAGACCATGCCAGAGAAGGACAATGAAGGGCAAGACGACAAGGAGGAGGGGGAGGAGGAGGGGAAGGAGGAGGGGGAGGAGGAGGAGGATAGAGAGAGATGAGATAGGTGGTATGGGGGAGATGGGGTAGAGGGGGAAGGTGGAGCCTCCTCCTCCCCTTCCTCCTCCTCCTCAGCCCCAGACAGCTGGGCATCCCCAGGCCCTCGGCCTCCTCTAGGTCTTCTCCCTGCTTCCAAAGCTCGCTGCTATTCCTCAGGGGCATGGTGTCAGATTCGGGCTGAACCTGAAGACAGAGTTGGGAGAGCTTGTCAGGGGGCAGCCCGGCCAAGACACCCCGAGGTACCAGGTCTGACAGGGGGCCGTGCCCGGCTCCCCTGCAGAGGGGTCCCCTGTGTTGGGCTGGGAGAACCCCTGACATCAGGCTCAGAGAGAGCGTGCACTTCACCTGGCCAAGTGGCTCTGGCTCGCGCCTCCTCACCTCTGTGTCCTGAGGGACCCCCGCCTCAGACCAAGGCCTCTGCTGCCAGTTCTTGAAGTCCCTGCAGGAGGGAAGGAGGAGGGTCCTCAGGGTGCAGACTGCCAGCCCAGCCCTGGGGCCCAGTGTGGACAGGACGGCTGCCACATTCTCTGGGAGGTCTCCTGCAGTCAAGGTGGGGAGTCCCCTCCTCAGCCTCTCAAAAGACTGCCCCGGCCCTGTCCTTCTCTGGCCAAACTGTCCCTGCAAGATCACAGGTCCCCAACACTCCACAGGAGGAAGCCAGGGGCCCAGCCTTGGCCACACCTGCCAAAGTCTCCAGGATTCTTCCTGGATCATGCATAAGGGATGGGCCAGCTCTGGCTTCCATCTGGGCTGGGATGGGGGCACCTCTGGGTCTTCACCTGGACCCCACGCAAGGCCTGGGAAGACTCTCCGGCTGGCCCTGAGGCTACCCTCCTTGCACCTTCCTTGCAAGGGCCCCTGCCACGACCCCCCACCAGCCAAAGTCCAGAGAAATCAGTTGGGCCACCTGTCCCGCCTCTCCCCATGGCCCACACAAACGGCTGGGGCGGCCTGGTCCCTAGGGATCCTGCTGTGGGAGGCATCCCCTCATATGTCACGTCGACTGTCGCCAGTGCCTGGTCCAGGGCTAGGGCAGGGCACCCGCCTCCTCTGCTGACCTGAGTCCAGACCCTCAGGCCCAGGCCCTCCGCTCCCTGAAACATTATCCTGCCAGGGCCTGCTCTTCCTCCGGGCCCCCAACCTCCCATAGAGGAGACGTGCCCCTCACACCAAGACCGTACCAACCCCAGGTCAGCCCACCTTCCTGCCCCCACCCGCCCCAGGGACAAGTGAGCATTCCACTGAGGGCCAGATCTCTCCCATCCTCCGTGGGCTGCCCAGAGGGCAGGGCCCCACTCCACTGCACTGGCTTCTTGGCTCATGGGCCAGGTGGGGCCAGCCAGGACGTCCCCAAGGTCCTCACCCTGACTCCCCGCTGGCCATACACCCTCCACACACACCCTCACCAAGCAACCCCGAGGTCCTGCTACTTTGAAGCACAAGCCCTCAGGCCCTAACACTCAGAGGTGGACATCAGGACCGTAGCATGGGCTCATCTTGCACAGGGGCCTCCTTCTTCCCTGGACTGCACGTGCTGGGGCCCAGGGTCCGTCAGTCCTCCCTCTGGTCCTCACCTTCAATCCCCTCAGGCCCCGGGTCGGCTCTGGGCAGTCTGCAACCCTGCTCCTTCCTCCAATTCCCCAGGCTCTAGGAGACTTGGCTGGCAAGCCAGGGCACGCCCCAGGAGGTCCTCGGGCCCTGGGGGCTCCCAGGACCCACTCTAGGCTGCGTTCCTAGGGCTGCAGTTCCCCTGTAGTCCTGGCCTTGGCCACCAGCCACACGTGGGCCATTGCCTCCCACTCCACCTGACCCCACCGCAGCCCACACCCTGGAGGCAGTGCTCCAGCCCAACCGCCACAGGTGTGGGAGGCCCTGTCACATAAGCAAGCGACCACGCAGCTCGGGACTCGTCCAACCCCCGGCAGCCTCCCGAGGCTGAAGCAGGGGCAGGGCCGTGGTGCTCCGGGCTCCCTGGGAACCCACTCCCTCGGGGGTCTCAGTCCCTCGGGGATCCTCGCCTCCAGCCCTAGCTGACCCTGGGCCCCTCGGGCAGACTACCGGAGGCCAGGGCGCTCACACCCAGGCCCTCCCCTCCTCCCGGACCCCACCGGGGACAGGGAGTGACCATCTTTCCATCAGGACCATGACCCAGCCTGGGGGCTTCCCAGGGCTCACAGAGGGGGCTGAGCTGGGGGGCGGGGGACAGGCTCCCTGGGCCCTTCTTCCCCACCCCTGCTGGCGGGGCTCCCTGGGCGCCTAGGCCTCTGCTTGGCTCCACTCGGCCTGCCTCCCGGGACTGACTGTGGACTGGGGTGCGGGGTCCCTCCGTCCTCCATGGACATCCTCGCCAGGAACCCAGCAGGACCTGGGCCCACCGTCTGCCCCCTCAGGGAGGCCCTGCTCTGAACACCAGCCCCCTGGTCTCTCAGAGCCCCGATGCAGAAGTGGGGCCTCACCACGTGTTCCCATCCCCCCCCCCCCACGACCTTCCCGGGCCGACTCTGGGCTGGGGTGCGGGGTCCCCCGGGCCTCTTCTGCATCCTCACCGGGATTCCCAGCACCACCCGGGGCCCTCCCCTCTGCCCACGTGTCCTAGGCCCTGCTCCTGACGCCAGGGGCCCCCAGTGCCTCAGGAGGCCCGGATGTGGAAGTCTGAGCACCCATACTCCCACGTGAGAGCAGGTACCCATCCCCACGGGGGCCTCACAGCCCTGGCGACCCTCTACTGGGGTCCTCTTTGTCCCTGTCAATGGTCCATCCCTCGCCTCCCCTTAGCCCCGGGACCCTCCCCTCAGCCCTCAGCGTCTGCTCCCGCCACACCAGGACTCAGGCTCTCGGGTACCCAGATGTGCCAGGCCTGCCGCACCCGCCGCCACCATCCGGCCCCATCCCGCTCCCCCGCGGGCTTCCCGGGCTCACCGTGGGCCCTGACCTCCGCCGGGTCCCCTCTGTCCCCCTCAGGGTCCATCCCTCGCCTCCCCTTAGCCCCGGGACCCTCCCTCCCCTCCCCCCTCAGCGTCTGCTCCCACCAAACCAGGCCTCAGGCTCTCGGGTACCTGGCTGTGCCAGGCTTGCAGCACCCCCCGCCACCATCTGGCCCCATCCCACTCCTCCGCGGCTTCCCGGGGGCCCCTCTAGCGTGGGCCCTGACCTCCGCCGGGTCCCCTCTGTCCTGTGCACCTGTGTCCCTGCCCTCCCACCCCGCCCCCACAGGCAACCCCTGTGCCCCTGTCCCCCTCAGGCCCCGGCAAACCTCCCTTCCGACGGGGATCCTGAGCTCCGTGGGGTCCTGTCCCCACCCCCACAACCCAAGTGCGCATTTCCCGGGTGGCCGCGTGTGTCCGGCCTCCCCAGGGCCGCCCCCCAGTCCCAAGGAGGGGGCCCAGTGCCTCCATCTCTCCGGGAGGAGTGGAGGCATGAAGGTGGGGTGGGGGACCCCCGCAGTTCTCCCTCAGCTCCTCACCCCTGCTCCGGGAGGGCCCGGGCCCGTCCTGCCTCCGGGCACCCCTCAGCTCCACGCCGCGGCCCCGCCTTCCCCCGCGTGGATTCTCGGGATTCCCGACAGGCCCCCTCCAGCCGCCCTCCGGGCCGCTCCGGGGCTACCTGCTCGCCTGGCTGCCGCCAGCCCGGGCCTGCCCGCCTTCGCTCGGCGGGGACCCCAATCCGACCCCCCACGCGAGGCCCTCCGCTCTCTCAGACCTCCGAGGCGGACGTCGGCCCACCTCACATCCGGACCCCGTGCCAGGGGTCCCCAGCGCTCCCAGCAGGTGGGTCCGGCGGAGATGGGCTCCAGGCTGGGGGGTCGGGGGGGGGGGGAGCAGGTGGGCGGGGCCCTCCTTCAGGCTGGGAGGTCAGGGACTCTGGCCGGCCTGGGCCCGCCCTCCCGCCACGCCAGGCAATCTGCGCGTGTCCCCCCCGCCCCCCCACAAGCCTCAGGTCCCCGCTTCCCGACCTGGAGGCAGAGTGGAGGTCGGCCTCCGTCCCCCGCCCGCTGCTCGCTCCTCAGCTGCACACGAGGAGTCGCGCTGCCCACAGAGCCCCCCCGGGCCCCGGGGCCTTGGACCCTGCAGAGCCTGCCCCCGGGAGCCGCCGCCCCCGTCACCCTTTCGCCCCTTGGGGCTGTCGCAGGCCTCAGGACACCCCTCCCCACCTCCCTGCCGGACGGCGGCCTCTACACAGTCCCCGAAGGCGGCGTGTCCCCGGGCCCCTCGTGTCCTCACTGCTCACACACAGGGCCTTGCAGGGAGCAGAGCTCAGCCGCTGTGTGGCCGTGAGGGAGCCGCCAGCAGGGCTCCCCTGGCCTCCGGCGGGCCCTTTCTCGCCCTTTCCGCGGCCCCCGCCCATGCCGGAGCACACCGGTCCGGGTTCCTTGGGCCCTTGCAGAATGAACGGGCCAGGAGGCACAGGAAGCCAGAACAAAAGACTTTTCCTTTTTATTGGCTGCACGACCCGACCCCGTCCTTTGACCCCTCCGTCCTTGCTGCTTCCCAACCCATTTCTGTCCCAGTGCCCTGCCTGGGATGAGGATCCGGGTGGGACCCACACAGGGACGAAGGTGGACTTTGGCCAGCTGGTTTTCAGGACAGGATGAAACTCTTAACTGTTGAACTGGGGGATGTACAGAAGTTCGGGATGGGGGGGGGGGGCGGCGGCTGCGGCGGTCCGGGCGGGGGGAATGTCAGTGACACACGTAGCCTCCCAAGCTGATGAATCCCCCGAATCCGAGCAGCGATGTGCAAGAGCCTCCTCATGTTAACCAAGCTCTCGATCTCCGGGTCGCGGCAGAGAACAGGCCCCCAGAGTGGCTTTTCACCCTGCTTTCTGCCCCCAAGCCGCCCTGGCCCTGCACTCCTAGAAAGCCCAGTGGTCTGTCTTCTCCAACACAAACACACAAACAAACACACAAACACACACACACAGGGAGACCCAGAGGCGCCCACGGGGAAGAAGCAGCCGAAGGGATGCCTCCCTTCGTGCCCATCCCGCGGGAGAAGCTGCCGACCCCACCAAAGGCTGGAAAGGGCCTGGCCGCCTCTGGGGCTCAGGCCCACTCTTCCTCATCAAACGGGGCCAGGGAGGAAACCGGCCACCTGCTATTAACCCATAGCACATACTCCATGACCCGTAGCTTGCTGGTTTCCTCGTGGGCCCTGGGCCCCCACAGGAACTCGTAGCGGGCAGGGTTGCTGCCCGCCACCTGCCGGTACTCCACGTAGCCTTCCTGCACCCAGACGTGGGTGAGGAGCTCCCTGGGCTCCCCATAGATGACGTGCTGCCTGCCGGCAAACACCCCCATGACCCCCAGGGCTTCCCACACCTCCTGCTCGGGGGCACGGTCGCCCTCCAGGAGGATCACCCCCAGGAGCAGCACCAGGAGGCCGGTCGTGGGCAGGCCCTGCTCACCGCTCAGCATCCCATCGTAGCTGAGGCCCAGGACGGTGACCAGGACGTAGGAGTGTGCGATGGGGTCCACTTCCTTCACTTCTACGCCAAAGACCAGCTGCATGCACTCACAGGCTTGACCCCAGATCTCGGGCCAGGCATCCTGCATATCTGGGCTGAGGACCTCCAGCACCTCTGCCTGGCTGGTGGGCTGCTTGTTGAGATACTTGCGGAGCAGGAACCCCACCAGGTCAGCCCCACTCATGAGCATTGTGTCTCCTCCTTGGGCAGAGGGCTGCGCATATTCGGGCACCTCCCAGGGGTTCCAGATCTCCTCCTCTGGGCCACTGGGGCCAGCAAACTCCACCTGGCTCCAGCCACTGGGTGCCCTGCCACTGGGGGAGGGCCCGGCACTCTGAGGGCTCTGGGGAGGACTCCAGGCAGTCTCAGACCCCTCCTCTGGGGGCACAAAGAACAGGCCAGAGCTGGACAAGGAAGGGGAGGAGCAAGAGGAGGAGGAGGAGGGGGAGGAGGAGGAAGAGGAACACAGGTAGGGGGGAGATGAAACTTCGTCTTCATCCTCAGCCTCTGGCAGCTGGGCATTGACCAGGCCCTGGGCTTCTCCCGGGTCTTCTTCCAGCTTCCAGAGCTGACTCGTGTGCCTCAGGGGCATGGTGTGGGCGTGGAGCTAAAGCTGAAGACAGCGGTGGGATGGCTGGTCGGGGTGCAGGTGGGCCAAGAGAGGCCCCGTGCCAGGGCAGAGAGCGGGCCGCATCAGGATTGGCTACACAAGGAGTCCCCTGTGTGTTGGGCTGGGCGAGTTGAGCCCCTGGCACCAGGCTCGGAGACAACGTGGACCTCACCAGGTCCAGCGACACAGACCTGCTATGCCTCCTTCACTCTGTGACCTGAGGGCCTCCTGCCGGCGACCAAGGCCTCTGCTGCGCTGCCAGTTCTTGGAGCCCCTGCAGGAGGGAAGCAGGGGGCACCTCAGGGTGCAGACTGCCAGCCCAGCCCTGGGCCCCCAGTGCACACAGGAAGGTTGGCTCGCACTCTGGGAGGCCCCCAGCAGTCCAAGTCCCCTCCTTGGCCTGCCAGTGCCCTTGGCAGGGCCTGGGACCCAGGCCTCTGTCTGCGGTCCTGAGGCCAAAGTGTCCCCACAAGACCAGGCTGCCCCGACCCTCCCCATGAGGAAGCCAGGGGACCGGCTCTGGGCAGGCCTGCCAAAGGTCTCTGGGGGTTCATCCTGTGCCGTCAAATAAGGGATCACGGATCACGGATCACGCACCAGGGGAGGAATGGCCCAACTCAAGCTTCCCTCTGGGCCAGGATGGGGCGCCTCTCGCTCTTCACCTGGACCCCACGCAAGGCGTGGGAAGACTCTCCGGCTGGCCCTGAGGCCACCCTCCTTGCACCTTCCTTGCAAGGGCCCCTACCCCGACCCCGCAACCAGCCAAAGTCCAGAGAAATCAGTCGGCCCACCCGTCCCGCCTCTCCCCATGGCCCACACAAGCGGCCGGGGCGGCCTGGTCCCCAGGGATCCTGCTGAGGAAGGCATCCCCTCATTTCTCACCTCGACCCCCGCCAGGGCCTGGACCAGGGCAGGGCAGGGCAGGGCAGGGCAGGGCAGGGCACCTGCCTCCTCTGCTGACCTGAGTGCAGACCCTCAGACCCAGGCCCTCCCCTCCCTGAGCCCAGAGATCTGGAGAGGAGGAGGGTCTCCGCGGGATAGGCCACACCCCGGGTTCTCTTCCCAGGGCTGCCAGGGAGGGGCACCCAGATTTCGGGGCCATCCCCTCCTGGGCCTGAGGGCTGCCTTGGGGGCCACTCACCCCTTCAATGTAGGGTGGGCGGGGGTCCACCGTCTGCCCCCTCAGGGAGGCCGTGCTCCTGACGCCAAGGGCCCCCAGTCTCTCGGGAGACCCGGATGTGGAAGTCTGGCCGCCCGGCGGCCCGCCCGAAGGCAGGTCCCCAGCCTGCCCAGGGGGCCTCCCAGGCCTCCCATCCCTGGCGACCTCCTGCCAGGTCCCCTCTGTCCTGGGCTCCAGGGCCCCCGCCCCCACAGGCACTCCCTGTGCCCCTCCCCCCCTCAGGCCCTGGCAAACCTCCCTCCGGATGGGCTCCTGAGCTCCCTGGGCTCGGGTCCCCCCCCCACCCCCCACCCCCCCCGAGGCGCATTTCCCCGGGGGCCGCGTGTGTCCGGCCTCCCCAGGGCGGCCCCCCAGCCCCGAGGCGGGGGCCCAGTGCCTCTCTCTCTCTCTCTCTCTCTCTCTCTCTCTCGGGGAGGGCGGGCCGTGGGTTGAGGCATGATGGTGGGGTGGGGGACCCCGGGGGACCCCCGCAGTTCTCCCTCAGGTCCTCACCCCGCTCCGGGGAGGGCCGGGTCCCGTCCTGCCTCCGGGGACCCGAGGCCACTGCCCCAGGCCCCGGCATCCAGGCCTCAGCTCGACGCCGCGGCCCCGCCTTCCCCCGGTCATGGTCCTCTCTCGGGGTTCCCGGCAGGCCCCCTCCCCCCTCCCCCCTCCCCCCTCCCCCCTCCCCCCTCCCCCCCCCCCCCCGCCGCCCTCCGGGGCCCCTCCCCCGCCCTCCGAGCCCCCTCCCGGGGCTACCTGCTCCCCTGGCTGCCGCCGGCCCGGGCCTGGCCTCCTTCCAGGGGACCCCAGTGCGACCCCCCGCACCGAGGCCTTCTGCTCTCTCTCAATTCTGACGCAGAGGTCGGCCCACGTCACATCACGTCCTGACCCCGTTGCCAGGGGTCCCCACAGCTAACAGCACGTTGGGTTGAGATGAGTTCCAGGCTAGGGTGGGAGGAGGGAAGCGCGCCGGCTGGCAAGGCGGGGGCCCCCTGTCCTCCCCGGGCTCCTGCCCTGGACTCGGGCGGGCTGCGGCCTCGGCTCTCTGCAGACCTCAGTCGGTGCCCCTTACACCGAGCCTCTCAGGCCCCGACGTGTCGTCCCTGAGCGCCCGAGGGGTGGTTGCTGCGGCTCGGGCCCCACCGGCTCTGCAGGTCCCGGGGTGGCCCAGGGCTGCCGGCAGGGGCACAGCAGGGTTCGGCGGCCCCCAGCGTCCTGGCACAGGTCGGCTCTCAGTCCTCACCCAGGAGGCCCTCATCAGGACACAGGCCTGCTGTGCAGCCGCAGCGCCCATAGCCCCGGGGCAGGGCAGGGGCAGGGGCCGGGAGGAAGCGCCCCTTCCCACGGGGTCCCTTGGCCAGCAGCCAGACTTTAGGGACATCGTGTTAAAGGTTTAGTTTCCTGGGGGCGGCCGAGCAGCTGCAAGGGTGTCTAGGGGTGTCCCGTATTGCGGGGCCCACTGCAGGGAGTTTTCCCCTGACATGCTGCGTCATCGGGAGAAACACACCGTCCCTCTCTACCTAGCGTGTGTCCAGTGCACGCGTATGTATAAGGTGTGCAGATTATAGGTGCTGGTATGCAAATGTACGTACATATCACCTAAATACGGACAGCGACACACGTATGTGCGTGTGTGTTCCCGTTATACATGCGTTTGTATATGTATTTATATAGGTGTAGACTATATATATACTTTATCAAAAATACCTTTTCTTACTGTGTGAATTGCTTTGATACTCCCTACTCTATTTCAGGTTGATTCTGTATATTCTACTTAAGTGATTTTTTTAAGGGGCATTCCTTGCCACTAAGATGATTTCAGGGGGTTATTTGCATAGACTCTAGAGTCCAATGCCTCAATCATCCTGTCTTTCCCCGTGTCCTCTTAGCACCCCAGGGCTAATGTCATGTGTACTCTGAGGCCTTGCCTCAGATTTATGCTGGGAAGCAGAAGCAGAAGTTGGAAATTGCTCCGCCTATCAATCCTGTCATCTGCATTGATGCAGGCTGCATTCCCTCCCCACATCCCTGATGTTCCCTGCATCCCCAACCCAGACTCAATATCCAGCTCAGCAGTCTTCAGGGTCCCCCAAGGCTTTCTCCTCATTTATTGTTCGGACGTTGTTTATTCTGTGTGTGTTTTTCAAGACTTTCATTTCTTTCTTTCTTTCTTTTTTTTTTTTTTTAAGGTTTTATTTCTTTACTCATGAGACACACAGAGAGAGACAGAGAGGCAGCAACACAGGCAGAAGGAGAAGCAGGCTCCACGCAGGGAGCCCGATGCGGGACTCGATCCAGGCTCTCCAGGACCAAGTATCTGCCCAAGACTTCCTTTTTTTTTTTAAGTGAGGTTTTAGTTGCACAGAAATGAAAACGGAAATTCCTTCCTCATCGTATTCTGATAGAAGCTTTTTCCATTAGCTAGTGCTGAATTTCTTTCAAAGGAGTCTTCTATACCCAGTCGTGATCAGATGTTTTTAGTTCCATTATTTTGTTAATGTAGATAAATACAGTTGAAAGATTTTTCTTTTTTTTTTTTTTTTTTTAAGGATTTTATTTATTTACTCATAGACACAGAGAGAGAGGCAGAGACACAGGCAGAGGGAGAGGGAGAAGCAGGCTCCATGCTGGGAGCCCGACGTGGGACCCGATCCCAGGTCTCCAGGATCACACTCCAGACTGCAGGCAGCGCCAAACCGCTGCGCCACCAGGGCTGCCCAAATACAGTTGAAAGATTTTTCTGACGTTAAGGCAGATTTCTGTTCACTGGGCACCGCCTCTCGTCCGTTTCGTTCACTACGATTTTGAATATGCATATACTTATTCAGGATATTTGCTGCTATATGAGTGCTTTTGGCTTAAGCGTTCTTTCAAGGTGGATTTCTCCTCTAGCATTTACATCCAGGAGCACTAGCGTGGGACATTTAATTGAAAACAATGCCCATATTTTTCTTTAGTTTGAAGGAGTTTTGCTAAGATGATGACTTCTCCCCAACCATTTGGCCGAATGAGACCACAGGGCGGTGGGGTGGGGGTGGGGGGGGGGAGGTGGGAGTCCAAAGTGGCCGAGGAGTTGAGAGACCTAAGTTCCTCTGGTCCCCGGAATTCAGCGAGACAGCTACTAAATCATTCTGAACCCCTGAGAACTGAACCGGAGATCTACAAAAAGAATAGCTGCAACTCTACAAAGAGAAAAGCATCCAGTTTCTGCAAGACAGGAGGTGTGGAGAAGTGAAATGGAAGCGATACATGGGAAGATGGGCGGGGGGGGGGGGGGGGCAAAAGGGAGGCGATACATGGGAAGATACGGGGGAGCCAAAAGGGGGCGAGCTCCAGCAGCCTCCACCAGAGAGTGATGGAGCAGCAGAGAGCGCAGAATCCGGACCTTTAGAAGTCCGCTCCGGTGAGGGACGGCCCTGCCTGCCCGGTGCTCAGACAGTGAAGCGGGTGCAGAATCCTAGGTGGGACAGCGTGGTCTCAGGATCCCCCGGGGTCACAGGAACACTGACAGTGCCTGAGTGCAGCAGAGCTCCCAGACATCGGAGCAGGGAAGCCGGCTGCAGCGGGCTCTTGGCCAGTGGTGGCCGTAGCCCTGGAACCCAGCAGGGTCAGTGGGTCCCAGCACCCTCAGCGCAAAGGCTCTCCGAGCAGGAGCCCAGCAGGCGGCAGAACCGGCAAGCCCCCCCTTGCTCCCCCTGGGGAGGAGCAGCGCACATGTCCACACAGCAGGAATCTGCAGGGTTTGGAAGGCGAAGCAGGGTCCGTGCCTGAGATGGAAATGCTTGGTCACAGGCTGGGTGAGCACAGTGTGCGGTCCGGTACCAGGGAGACAGGAGTGATGGGTTGCCTTTCACTGGGGGTGCGCTAAGGAGCGGGACCCTGAGCTTTCGGCCCTGGGGCTGGGGATGAGGAGGCCACCACTTTCGCTCTCAGCCTCTAAAGAGGCCTGCAAGGCCTTCACGGAACAAAATCCACAGAGAGCAACCCGGACCAGATTACTTAGCCTGGCCCCCTGGCAAGGGCGGTGCACGCCCACTCGGGGCAAAGACCCCTGAGAATCAGCGCAACAGGTCCCTCCCCCAGAAAGTCAGCAAGAGCGTGCGGCCCAGACCAACTTTACCGAACACTGAGAACCGCAAAACTCCAGCGCTAGGGGAATATAACATACACAATTCATAGCGTTTTCCCCCATGATTCTTTGGTCTTTCCATTTTATTTATTTATTTTTTTTTTTCGCTTTCCTTTTGCAACCAATTTCTTATTTTATCAAACTTTTAGGAAATATTTTTTAGTTTTCATTCTTACAGTTACATGCTATCCTTCCATTGTTTTTAATTTTATTTGTGTAAGTTTTTTTTTTTTTTTCTTTACACCCTTGCGGTGCAGTTTCTTCCACCAGACCAAAATACACGTAGTGTACGGTATATGATTCTGTTTTCTTCACCTGTCTCATCAAAATCGCTTTTTTTTTTCTTTTTTCTCCTTCTTTGTTTCTTTCTTGTTAAGTTCTTTCTATGTTCTGTCTCCCTTTCTGATATTTCCCACTTATTTTTTGTATCCCCCAAATGAATGAGACAAAGACTCCTAACTCTGGGAAACGAACTAGGGGTGGTGGAAGGGGAGGTAGGCAGGGGGTGGGGGTGACTGGGTGACGGGCACTGAGGGGGGCACTTGATGGGATGAGCACTGGGTGTTATTCTATATGTTGACAAATTGAACACCAATAAAAAATAAATTTATAAAAAATAAAAAAATAAGGTCTTTCTAAATTTTCATCTTTACAGTTACATTCTATCCTGTCAATGTATTTAATATATATAATATATATGCAAGGTTTTTTTTCTTTACAATTGTGAAGCCATCTTTTTTTTTTTTTAATTTTGTTGTTTATTTATTCATGACAGACACAGAGAGAGGGAGGCAGAGACCCAGGCAGAGGGAGAAGACCGCTGAGCTGCCGGGGCTGCCCTTCTTCACAATTTTGAGATGTAGTTTCCTCTAACCGAAGGAAATACACTCAGAATATAGTGTATTGCTCTGTTTTCTTCACCTGTCTGTTGATATTTCTTCTTTTTTTCTCTTTTAATTTTCATTTTTACAATTGCATTCTATCCTTTCCTTGTATTCTATTCAATTTGTTTAGTACCTATAAAAGTTTTCCTTTTGTTACAATTTTGGGATTTAGTTTTCTAACAAACGGACCAAAATACACACAGGATCCAGTGTATTACTCTATTCTCTTCACCTGTCTGATTATATTCTCTCTTTTTAATTTTTCTTTTCAGTTCTGGGTCTCTTGTGATTTGTGTAGTGTATATTTCTCTGGGGACATTGTTGCCATTTCAGTATTTTGTTCTCTCATTCATCGATTCTTCTCTGCACAGATGGAAAAAACCTCATCTCATAAAAGAGAACCAAAGGCAGTACTGAATGCCAGGAACCTAGTGAGTATGGACATAAGTAACATGGTAGAACTAAAGTTCAGAATAATGATTATAAAGATACTATCGGGGCTTGAATAAAGCATCAAAGACACTAGACAAAGCCTTTCTGGAGAAATAAAAGAACTAAAATCTAATCAAGTTGAAATTTCAAAAAGGCTATCAATGAGAAGCATTAAAAAATGGAGGCGCAAAAAAAAAAATGGAGGCTCTGACTGCTCGGATAATTGAGGCAGAAGATAGAATTAGTGACATAGGGCAGCCCGGGTGGCCTAGCGGTTTAGCGCCTGCCTTCAGCCCAGGGCGTGATCCTGGAAAACCCGGGATCGAGTCCCATGTGGGGCTCTCTGCATGGAGCTCAATGTTTCTGCCACAGTTGAACACCTCCCTTCATTTGTATAACCCACCCGGCCCCTTCCAGGACAGCACTCCAGTGATCCTCTCGCCATGCTCTGTCCCATGCACTCTGGGTCCTGGCCACAGAGGGCCCCATCACCACTTCCAAATAGGACGGCCCTTTGCACTTACATTTTGCTTGGATATTTTTTCCACCTGCAGCGACCTTCCCCCTCTGTCTCCGAAGGCTGCCTCTTCCATGGAGCCTTCCCCTGTTCTTCCACAGAGACCCAATCTCAGCCTTCCACCTCTCTTCTGCACACCTCTTTTGGGGTGCCTCTGCCCCAAGTGTTTGGGTGCTTTTCTTTAGACTCCACTAGACTCAAATTCTACATTCTGTGTTAGCAATCGCCGCTTTGCCTGCCATACCCTCTTGGTTCCCTGTACACAGTGGGCACTTAATATCTAACAAAGTGGATTGTCCCTGGACTGGCCTGATGCGGAGGAAGGGCAGTGGCTATCTAACTAGGAAAAGATTCAGTCCAGAAAATCAAGGTAAACTGTCTCAGGAAAGCAGCGAGGAATCCAGGAATATGACAGCAGAGACCAAGGAAAAATAATCCCGGCTTGAACTGAGCTCGCCCTGTTCAGAGACATCCACTCTCACAACAGCGAGATCGCATCCGACATTCCAAAAGCGACAGTGGTCTTGGCCCTTCCGACGGCAATGCTCTCCCCACAGTCACTGCTACCTCTCAGGTTGGCAGCTGTGGGAGCAACAGGGGATCTGGCCTGTGCAGCTCATATCCTCAAATCTGACGCTCCTGTTTCTGACGTTTCCATTTGTAAAATGCCACGTCCCCCACCTGCTACACTAGGCTAGATCGAGTGTGCGGAGTACAGAAGTCACAGATTATTTATTTGCCTGTCTCCACCTGAGAAAGCACCTGGAAACCAGGAGAAAACAAAGAACAGAGCTTTCAGGAAGAGGGTGGAAGGGGGACTAGAAAGGTTCATTCCCTTTTGACTGTAAGCTGGTATTTGTTATTCAGTCATGAAAAAGTTTCTCCTGAAGAGCGGAGGGAATCTTGCTCAGAAGTGATGGAGAAACTCTGGCTTGTAGCACGGGCTCAGTAATGGGACTTTCTACAAAGCCTCCACTCAAGAAATCTTGCGTGATGACTCCTGACCTTTGAAGATGCAAGGCCCCTATATTCAGCACATCACAAGCAACAGAAGGCAGAGGCCCAAAGCACCACCAAGCCACCGGAAGTGTGGAGTCCCCAGGGAACCTTGCTGCTGTGCAGAGTCTTGCTTCCAGGGGCTGAGCTGGGCCTGACATCCTGCTTCCAACTGGCCTGCAAGTGAGGCACATGCTACTTACTGGTTAGAACCACGGGTGGACAATGGAGCAGAGGAAAAATTTCAGACCTATGACATCTGACCCGAGAATAAGCAACTTCATGCCCTTCCAGAGAAGGGAAGTTATAGTCTAGAAAAAGCAGCCTTGGGGTTCCTCCAGGAGGATTCTGGATGCACCATGGTGGTCCCCCTACTCCCCAAGGCTTGAGATTTGATCAAGACCCCTACCCCCTAACCCCGCCACATTTGGCCCCTCCTTCCTGCTTAAGGATCCACCTGAGGGATGGTTACAAAGAGCAGGGAAGAGCACAGGAGTGCAGGAAAGGGTGTGTGTGCAAAGTGGGCAGGGTGTGGAAGTGGAGGCCAGGCTCCTTTGCGACCTCCCTGATAGGTTTGTTCCTGAAGTGCTGGAGAGAGGAGGGGGATCATCCTTTAGGGACTCTCTGGGGCAAACGGGGGACACCCTACCCTTCTTCACAGCCTCGGGTCCTCAAGGAGATGACGAGCCCACTCTGGAGTTGCCCTTTCAGTTCCTGCCAGTCCTCTTCCGGCCCTTAGCTCCTTTAATTCGGACTGGCCCACCCCCAACAAAGGGTCGCTGCCAGGGGCACGGAGACTTCTGTGTGCGCTAGCCTACAATGGCCAAGCCTTGGGCCCAGGGCCTTGGGGCGCTGCGCAGGTGCTGTTGCTCCCAGGATCGCGGCTCGGCAAGTATCCTCACCAAGAGGGCTCCTTACATGTGCAAGTGCAGGTGGCACCTGGGATAGATGTTTTCTGTGTCCGCTAAGAAGGGGTGTAGCCGTGATTAGCAGGGGCCACAGACAGCGGCTCACAGACCAGGAGAAATCATTTCTCTCTCAGGTGGAAGCCACAGATACACAGCTCAGGGCAGGCTTGCTGGTTCTGTTCTGCCACCGAGTGCTTTGGAATCCTGAGTCCTTCTGACTTCTTGCCTTGTTTTCTCTTAAAGATTTCATCCATCTATTCATGAGACACACACACACAGAGAGAGAGAGAGAGAGAGAGAGAGAGAAGCAGAGGGAGAGGGAGAGGCAGAGACACAGGCAGAGGGAGAAGCAGGCTCCATGCAGGAGCCCGACGTGGGACTCGATTCCGGCTCTACAGGATCACAACCTGGCCTGAAGGTGGCCCTAAACGCCTGAGCCACCCAGGCTGCCCGGCTTCTTTCCTCCACGGTACATAGGCAGGGTTCCCAAGGTTCCCTCATGGTCCAAGCTGCTGTTCCAGCTCCAGCCATCCTGTAAGCGTCCCAGCCAAGAGGAGTGAGGAGCAACTGAAGAAGCAGGTTAAAGGGCACAGGCCACAGGCTCTTCTCGGAAGGCTGCTGCACGTTTTCCCGAGACACTTTCATGACACCAGTGTCTCCTTGGCCAGAGCTTAGTCTCATGGCAACATTTAACTTCAGGAAGCTGAAAGGGAAGGCTTGAGATTATGGAAGAGGAGGAAAGTGGCTCTTACGGGGCAGTGCAGAGTCTCTCCTTCATCTTAACACTTGCCCCGAAGCAACGTTGAAGTTCTCCATGATACTGCTGCACTCTCTCTATAAGACGAGGTTGTGGTGGCCGTGTCCAATTTGGAAATAGTGTCACTCTGCCCCTACAATGACTTTTTGCAGAGGTGGGGCTGGTAAACCATTGCTGTTCTGGGTTGCTTCACTAGGATTTAGTAAGACAATCTCTTTCTTTTTCCTTTTAAGATCTATTTACTTATTTGTGAGAGAGAGAGAGAGAGAGAGAGGAGAGAGAATGTGAGAACATGAGTGGGAGTAGGGGCAGAGGGAAAGAGAGAGAGAGAATCCCAACAGGCTCCACATCCAGCACTGCCGCCTCACACAGGGCTTGATCCCACAACCCCAGAATCGTGACCTGAGCCATAATCAAGACTCAGACACTCAATCGACTGAGTCACCCAGGCGCCCCAGTAATGCAATTTCTTACAGCATCATTGTTTAATCTTTAAATGTGTGATTTGGGGATCCCTGGGTGGCTCAGCAGTTTAGAGCATGCCTTCGTCCCAGGGCGTGATCCCAGAGTCCCAGATTCGAGTCCCACATCGGCCTCTTTGCATGGAGCCTGCTTCTCCCTCTCTCTCTCTCTCTCTCTCTCTCTCTCTCTCTCTCTCTCATTTAAATAAATAGAATCTTTAAAAAAAATAAGCATATGATTTATGAATGTTTCCTCTTTGGGAACTTTGGAACTTCAGTCAGTTGATCATGGGCTCTTAGCTCCAAGCTTCCCTCCCCCATCCCAAGCCACGTTTCATCCTACCTGCCGGTCTCAGAGAAGGGACTGCCCTCACCCTGATGGTACTAATCCTGCCTCTGTGCCCTGTTTCAAAGCTCTGACAACTCTCAAGGGACCTTCATGACAATTTTTTTTAATTTCATATATTGAATCTTCTTCTATTTCTTTTTTTTTTTTTAAGATTTTATTTATTTATTCATGATAGTCACAGAGAGAGAGAGAGAGAGAGAGAGAGGCAGAGACACAGGCAGAGGGAGAAGCGGGCTCCATGCACCGGGAGCCCGACGTGGGATTCGATCCCGGGTCTCCAGGATCGCGCCCTGGGCCAAAGGCAGGCGCCAAACCGCTGCGCCACCCAGGGATCCCACGAATCTTCTTCTATTTCTGCTCAACTTTCTGCCTAATCAGACATTTTTCCCTCTAGCCAATATGTATTTCCTTCCTCCTCTATCTTCTGCTTTGTTCACAGCTTCTGCTGCATCACTGCTCCTCAGTTCATTGCATTTAATATTTCCACCATTCGTATGTTATATACGTAAGTAACCTGAAAAGAATAGATAACTGGAAATTATTAACTGGAAAGGAATTAATATGTGATAAGCTTTGAGTATTCATCACCTTTGTTTTTAGTGTATTTTATTTCATTATGATTGTCTCCAACAATGATCATGGGTATTGGTCCAATTACTATTGGAGGAGGGCAATGAGGGCAGGACTTCCAGTTCACTCGTGAGCTGGACCCCAGCCATGGGAGGTTCCTCACCTCCTCCCCTGTGCATTCTGCTTACCTTCCCTGATCCCAGAAGCTGCCAAAGGATGTAGCCCTGAGATACAGCGTGGTGTTGTGACCATCTGGATGGTAGTCGTGAATGAACCCAGTTAAGGCTTCTAGATAAACTCTTAGGATTCTGGAGGGCAGATGTAGAGATCGAGTCATCTTGCAGCCACCCAAGAAAAGTCTCATATATAAGTTCCCTTGTTTATTAAACCTGCTACCTCCCGATCCGGAGTGGCCTTCATCTTTCTTTGATCTCACCCTGTCCTCCATATATGGGACCCAGTTTCAGATTATACCCAGGAATCTCCCGAAAAGGTTACAAACCAGCAATTACCTAAACTCATGGTTCCTTAGTTTGCTCATCTCTTAGATAAGTCTAGGGATATTCCAAACCTCTTGGGTTTTCAGGGAGGATGCCTGCTTTCAACTCCTGTTACCAAACTTGCTTCCCCCAAAGGCTGCTTTCTGGTCTTCCCTGACTCCTGGTTCCTAGGCCCTTTCCCAGGGCTAACTACTCTTTGCCTATCCTTCAGCCTGCCACCCCAGCCTTCTGTCCTTCTATGTCCTGGTTCTTTGGATTCTGATCAGACCTCTCCATACTGCCATACCACAGGACCTTGTAATAATAGGCCACACAGACATTCACAGTGGCTTTTGCTTCCGTCTTGTCACCCCATTAATTTGTTCAGCCATTTAGTCAACAGACTTTTTGTAATTATAGTTAATACAAACTCAGCAGTCACTGTATGCCACGCACCATTCCAACTACTTTACCTGTTAATTGTCACAACATACCCAAGAGGAATTTTAAAAGTTTAAAAAGCATAATTTACTAGTAAAGCCATCTGGTCCCGAGTGTTCTTTTTGTACAAAGGGGTTTGATTTTAAAAAAAAGAAAAAGAAAAAAAGGAAAGTTGTTTGATCAGTAATTCAATTTTTTACTCGTTATGTAGATCTATTCTGACTCGCTTCTTGAGTCAGTGTTGGTTTTCTGTGTCTTCTAGGAAACTCTACATTTTATACATTCCTTCTCCTTTCTCAGCATACAGTTATGCATAGTATTTCCATCGAATCCTTTTTATTTGTATATTGTCTACTCTTTCATTCTTGATTTGAGTAATTTGAAACTTCTCTTTTCCTGAATGATCTGATTATAGGTTTGCCAAATGTGTACCCCTGGATTATTCAATCACTAGCTGGTCTTCGCTTTGAGAAGTGTGTGGCCCTGGCTCAACTTATTGCTTAGTCATTTACCAGTGGCCATCCTTAGAAGATTGTGACTTTGGCTATATCGTAAAGACACATCCCATAGAAGCTAATAGGGACTATCAGCTAATCACAATATTTGAGGCAGGGCAGCAAGTTGTTTCTTGAAGGGGGAATCTCATAGTCAATGACTGGATTCTCCCTATGCCTTAGAGACTGTGGCTTAGCACTGTTGAAATGTGGATAGGGTACCTGGGTGGCTCAATGGTGGAGCATGTGCCTTTGGCTCATGTCGTGATCCAGGGGTCCTAGAATTGAGTCCCGCATTGGGCTCACCACCCAGCAGGGAGTCTCCTTCTCCCTCTGCCCGTGTCACTGCCTCTCTCTGTAACTCTCATGAATAGATAAATATAATCTTTAAAACAAATAAAAAAGAAATGCAGGTATAAGAGCATTGCTGCTCCTGTCTTAAAAGGCAGCCCATGCACACACTCCCAAATGACAGAAATTCAAGTTTTTGAGTAGGAGTCTGCAACTCATTCTTAGACCCCAGGTAGGAGATCCATCTTATTTTTTTATCAATAGTATTTTTTATTTAGGTATAATTCACATAACTAAATCCACCCCATTAAAATATGTAATTTTGTGATTTTAGTATATTCACAGGATTGTAAAACCGTCACCACTGTCTCAGTCGAGAATATTTTCATTACCCCCGAGTCATTCCCTTTTAAGGAATGACTTAGAGGACTTCCATAGCCATTAGGAATCATGCCCTTTTACCCATAAACTCTGGCAGTAACTGATCTGCTTCATCTGTGGATTTGCCTGTTATAGTAATTTAACTTAGCACAATATTTGAACGGTTGATCTATTTGGAAGCAAGTATCAGTCCCTCCTTTTTTTTTTCATAAGTGTTTATTCATTCCTTTTGAATGCATGACACAGTATGACATTTTCTTTACCCATCTGTTGATGTACCATTGGGTTCTTTCTGCATTCAGAATATTATGAAAAACGCTGGTGTGAATATTCAGGCACATAATTTTGTGTGGACATGTGTTTCAGTTCTCTTGCGTATATATGTAGGAATGGAATTGATAGGTCGTATGATAACTTTGTGTTTAACTTTCTTAGGATCTTTCTAAATGTTTTTCAAAGTAGCTGCATCCTTTTATATTCCCAGTACCAATATATGTGGTTTCCAATGTCTTCACGTCCTTCCAACATTTATCCTTTTTTATTATATCCATCCTATAGGTGTTGTAGCAGTAGGAGTTCAACCAGAGAAACAGAACCTGGAGTATATAAATAGTACATAAATCAGGAGTGAGCAGCAGAACAATAGAGGTTTGGTCAGAAAATGCACGGGGGATGGCACAGCATAACATAGGCTTTCCTGACTGATACAGTCTCTGAGGGCCCTTCCAGGTCTAACATCATACACATCTAGAAACCAAGGTGGCAGAGAGGGTGAAAGAAGCAGTTTACATTCTGTAATAAGTGAAACAAAGCCTAAGTTGTGGGCACATATACCAGTATGCTTTTTGTTTCCTTTAGTTCTTCCATGAGCTGGCATCTCCCAGGAACTTGGGTCACAGTTTATTGGCTCCCTCCAATGTACCAGGCAGTGTGGCAGCACTTGACACAATTCAGGAATGAAGCCTCATGGCAGTACTGGCAAAGGTTCCTTAAGATGTTGGGAAATTTTGAATAGCAAGCAGTTTTAATGTATTTACAACTAATTTGAAAGCAACTGGTTTGGGGTCCCTTAAACAGAATTGGAATGACTTGCAACAGCTGTTTCTCTGGAAACCTCACAGGAAGCTGCCTGTCTGGCTCCTGTCACTGGTACTTCTTCCCTGCAGGGAACTGCCTTTTCAGGTGCTGAGTTCTTTTGTCTGTTCTGGGCTGACAGCCAGGGCGAGAAAGCAGCGTGCATCCTCACATACTAGGGGAGCAGATGTATGGGAAAACCCAAGTGTGGGTTTAGAAGAAGAGAGACGTCCCAGGGAGGTTCCTCAAAGAGTTAAAAATAGACCTGCCCTATGACCCAGCAATTGCACTGTTGGGGATTTACCCCAAAGATACAGATGCAGTGAAACGCCGGGACACCTGCACCCCGATGTTTATAGCAGCAATGGCCACGATAGCCAAACTGTGGAAGGAGCCTTGGTGTCCAACGAAAGATGAATGGATAAAGAAGATGTGGTTTATGTATACAATGGAATATTACTCAGCTATTAGAAATGACAAATACCCACCATTTGCTTCAACGTGGATGGAACCAGAGGGTATTATGCTGAGTGAAGTAAGTCAGTCGGAGAAGGACAAACATTATATGTTCTCATTCATTTGGGGAATATAAATAATAGTGAAAGGGAAAATAAGGGAAGGGAGAAGAAATGTGTGGGCAATATCAGAAAGGGAGACAGAATATAAAGACTGCTAACTCTGGGAAACGAACTAGGGCGGGGGGTGGGAGTGAATGGGTGACGGGCACTGGGGGTTATTCTGTATGTTAGTAAATTGAACACCAATAAAAAATAAATTAAAAAAAAAGAAGAAGAGAGACGTGATAGAACTATTTAGAGGCTGATCCCAAATATGAGAATCCTGTTGGCATCAATTTTCCATCTGGGCCAAGGCTCCCAACTACATCTCAAGTAACCACAGGATGTATTTGATGGTCAGCAAACAAAACACATGCCTTGTCCTGCTTGACTCATAAATCATGACAGGGTGGTGGAAAGATATGCATGAGTATTTGGGGGTGAGACGCGCATATCAGGATATTGATCGATTATTTATGTAGATGAGAAGAGCCTACTGAGTGGCCAACATCCAGTTTCAAATTATTCCTTGTTACCACTACATTCTGTAATGCTGGCAGAAGTGAAAGGCAGGAGGAAATTCAAGTTAGACTCTGAGATTTAGCTACTGGAAGCTTAAGTCAGAGGTAAACGGGGTGTCCATGTATTTTGAGAGAAATTCCAGAACTACAGCCCCCTAGGTTTTGGGTTTGGGCTCCATCAAAAGCCAGAAACTAAGCCTATTGTGCCTTGTTTCTTGCTTTAGCAAATGAGATCATCCCCATGACCCGCTGTATAAATTGAATAATTCTAGTAAGAGCTTGATATTTTTATCGTGATGACAGCAATATACATATCCTGCAGGAAGTCAGGGAGGTCATGGACAATCAAGAAAAGCTTCAGCATAGTTAAATAAACAGTCACCAAAATTTAAAGACAACCTACAGAATGGGAGAAGATATTTGCAAATGACCTATCAGATAAAGGGCTAGTATCCAAGATCTATAAAGAACTTATTAAACTCAACAGCAAAGAAACAAACAATCCAATCATGAAATGGACAAAAGACATGAACAAAAGTTTGACCAATGAAGATATACACACGGCCAACAATCACATGAGAAAATGTTCCACATCCCTTGCATTCAGGGAAATACAAATAAAAACCACAATGAGATACCACCTTACACCAGTGAGAATGGGGATAATTAACAAGACAGGAAACAACTAATGTTGGAGAGGATGTGGAGTTAGGGGAAGCCTCTTGCCCTGTTGGTGGAATGTGAACTGGTGCAGCCACTGTGGGAAACTGTGTGGAGGTTCCTCAAAGAGTTAAAAATAGACCTGCCCTACGACCCAGCAATTGCACTGCTGGGGATTTACCCCAAAGATACAGATGCAGTGAAACATGAGGACACCGGCACCACAATGTTTATAGCAGCAATGTCCACAATAGCCAAACTGTGGAAGGAGCCTCGGTGTCCATCAAAAGATGAACGGTTAAAGAAGCTGTGGTCTATGTATACAATGGAATATTCCTCAGCCATCAGTAAGGGACAAATACCCACCATTTGCTTCAACGTGGATGGAACCAGAGGGTATTATGCTGAGTGAAGTAAGTCAATCATAGGATAAACATTATATGATCTCATTGATTTGGGGAATATAAAAATAGTGGAAGGGAATAAAGGGGAAAGGAGAGAAAATTAGTGGGAAGTATCAGTGAGGGTGACAGAAGATGAGAGACATCTAACCCTGGGAAATGAACTAGGGGTGGTAGAAAGGGAGGTGGGCAGGGGGTGGGGGTGACTGGGTGACGGGCACTGAGGGGGGCACTTGATGGGATGAGCACTGGGTGTTATGGTATATGTTGGCAAATTGAACAGCAATAAAAACAAATTCATAAAAAGAAGATTTTATTTATTTATTTAAGACAGAGAAAGAGAACATGAGCAGGGGAGACAGGCAGAAGGTAGAGGGACAAGCAGACTCCCGCTGAGCAGGGAGTCCAACACAGGGCTTGATCCCAGGACCCTGAGATGCCCAGTAGATAAAACCTTTTTTTTTAAACATTTTTTTTAATTTTTATTTATTTATGATAGTCACAGAGAGAGAGAGAGAGAGAGGCAGAGACACAGGCAGAGGCAGAAGCAGGCTCCATGCACCGAGAGCCCGACGTGGGATTCGATCCCGGGTCTCCAGGATCGCACCCTGGGCCAAAGGCAGGTGCTAACCTGCTGCGCCACCCAGGGATCCCCTAGATAAAACCTTTGAAAAAAAAATATTACCATGTCTGCTGCTGAGGAAAAGAGAAAGCACAGAAATGGCATACTGGCTTCAGATGGGACACACAATGCTTCTGCTCATATCTCAGTGACAATAGCTAGTTACATGACCCTTCCTAACTACAAGCCAACTGGAAATGTGGTGTCCCTGTTTCCAGGGGTAAAAGGAAGACAAGATGTGGTGAGTATTTGTAGTCTCTCCCACACATTGTTACACAGTAAGTGGTGCTCAATTAAGAGTGACCCTTGTAATTTGTGATGACCACAAGCTTCTTCATTTCTTACAGGAATTTCTGAGAAGGCCAGGTTTGCCTTGGATAATCTCCAAATTTTTAAGCACCTACTATATGACAGATGCTTTCAAATACAATATCATGTAATTTTAAGAGGATCATGTAAATGTCAGTGGGTGGATTTGCCATTCTTTACTCAATAGTACCTTTCTATGCTGCCCGTTGCAACTATCATGTCAGTAGGCTGAGAATTTTCTCCTTCCTTTTGATCCATGAGTCACATCTCAACCTTTGAGTATCTGTTGACCTCCACATGACTGAACTTGCCTGAACACCAGCACCAGTGCTATTAGGCACACTGCAAGCCAGGACTTTCCTGTGGGCTGGTACGCAGAAAAGAGGCCAGAGAAGGATGGTTATTTTTTTCCCATTTTAATCTGAGCTAGCACGTCCACTAAGGCACCATTTTTCACCTCGTAGGAGGGTTTTTAAGAGTTCAACCTAATAGATATTTGCTCCACACTGACTTCCATGGTCTTCTCTCACTACAACTATTGAGGGGAACTCTGGGTTTTGATCTCCTAGGTAAGTTCATTTCTCTGCATATGTGTTTAGTAGCCAGTTTCAAATAGGGCATCCCATTAAAATTTTACGGCAACTATCAGGGAGGTTCAAAACCCTCTCTTTAACGTCAGGTCTGTATCCAAAGATCTAGTCAATTATGCAGCCAATCAGACTACTCACAAACCCACTTGGAGAGACATTTTGAGAATGTGTTCAATTTGCGAGAAGGACTGCCGGTGTTTAAATGTCCTTACCCAAAGTCAAAGGGACTGTGGCTATTAAAGGGATTCCAAGGTGAGGACAGTATCGCGGGGGTGCTTTTGCAGGGGTTAGGCACACTCCATGTCAGGGGAGGCCAGAAGACCCTGTGCATCCTGGAGAGGAGGTAGCAGTGATAAGCTGGCCAGCAGGCCAGGTACCAGAGGTGGACAGGTGGACACATGGGAGAAGACCAGGGAAGGATGCTGTCATGTGGGGAAGTGCTGCAACTGAACAGAAATGGTGGCATCTGCAGAGTATACTCTGAACAAAACTCAGACAATCTCCAAACTGTATTTGATTCTCAGTGTCACCTGCCTTCCTTAGCCCAGGTCTCAGTACCTTCGCCACGGCATACTTTCTTTTGTCACATCTTCAAAATAGTTATTAGTTTTGTGTGTGCAGCAGGCCCTTGATCTTGCTATAGTGATGTACCATACACTATTTTTCTGAAGTCTCTTACTAATTCAGATATCCCACATACCTATTTCTCTGAATTCCCTCTATAGTTCATCATAATGTTATGCAACATTATCTTACTTTTTCATACTCATTTATTTTGATATGCATATTTCTGGCTCTGTTCTAGTGTACTTTTTGGTTTTTTAAATATTTTATTTATTTATTCATGAGAGACACACAGAAAGAGAGAGAGAGAGGCAGAGACACAGGCAGAGGAAGAAGCAGGCTCCATGCAGGGAGCCCGATGTGGGACTCGATCCCGGGTCTCCAGGATCTACCCTGGGCTGCAGGCGGTGCTAAACCACTGAGCCACTGGGGCTGCACTGTTCTAGTGTACTTTTGAATGGTATAGGTAAAAGCATACATCTGTGTCTTATCCGTGTCTTCAATGGGAATGCACCTCGCATTTCACTTTTAAGTATATGTGGAGTAGCTATTAGGAAAATTGCTAAAAGTTTTTGTCTTGTACTCATGGTGATTTTTTTTCCAAGGGCTTTTATCATACCCATTGGCATGATGTAATGTTTCCCTTTAATTTGTCAGCCTGGGGAATTACAATTCAAAGTATTTTCTACTTTAAATCATATTTTCACTTAACCACAGCCTGCTTGTTCACTCAATTCACTGTTGTTTTTTTTTAATTTTTATTTATTCATGATAGGCACACAGTGAGAGAGAGAGAGGCAGAGACACAGGCAGAGGGAGAAGCAGGCTCCATGCACCGGGAGCCCGACGTGGGACTCGATCCCGGATCTCCAGGATCGCGCCCTGGGCCAAAGGCAGGCGCCAAACCGCTGCGCCATCCAGGGATCCCTCAATTCACTGTTATACTGAATATGGTATTACTTTATTAGCATATTTGCTACTCTAAGAGTGAACTGGCTCAAGTGTTTTCAGTGTGGAAATGGGGTGCTCATCTGGTTTGAGAGGTATAGAGAGCTAGCCTAGAAAAATAAGTTAAATAACTCCCCATATTTTTGTATGCTTTGGGAGTCTTGAGTTAAGATGGAGATAAGTTTTTCTTGATCACTTGTGGAATTGGCCACCCAAACTGCCTGTCCAGGAACAGGATAGTTTGGGTGTTGGCTATGGTTTCAGTTTGTATTGTTTAATTAAATTTTCTATTTCTCTTTGGACTGATTTGGTCCTTTATCTTTTTAAAAATATTGTCCATTTCACCCAGGATTTCACCCATGTAATTGCATGATATTTATAATAAAACCTTTATTACAGAAAGTCTAAAACACACACAATAGTAGAGAATAGTATAACAAACCCAGTATACCTGATAGCCAGCAGTAATCCTCTTTAGTACATGGCCAGTCTGGTTCCAATATACCCTCACCTTCCCCACATCTCTGCCAATGGAAGAGGGGATCCTCAGACACTCAGATCAGATGGATCTTCAGAGGAGGATCATCTGAGACACTATGCTTTTTCATCTCAACTCATCAGTATTTCTATATGCATTTCCAAAAGACAAAGAATCTTTGGTAAAACATAGATGCAATGCAATTATCATTTCTACAAATCTGAAGAAGTTATTAGTATCAAATATCCAGTTACTTTTCACATTTAAGTTATCTGGAAATTTTATGTTTCTTTGAATCAGAAATATGGCCTATATTCTGTGATTTTTTTGGTTATATCCTTTAAGTCTTTTTTAATCAATAGATTTCCCCCCGCATCCCCCTTTTCTCCCCTTGCAGTTATTGTTCTTGAGGGAAAAAAGCAGGTCAAATTTTGTGACATTTCCCATAATCTGAATTATGTTGAACAAAACAGTTTGGTGTCCTTGAACATGTACTTTGGCCTTCTTTTTCTTTAAATTGATAGTCCCAGGTAGACACTTGATCAAATTTCTTTTTCTGCTGTATTTTATTTCTTAAAAAAAAACAAGATTGCTACATAGATAATGCTACGTACTTCAGTATGAGGAAAACAATATCTATTGTCCTCTGTGCTGAAGTTGGCAGTCATTGATGATCATCACTTTTATTTGTGTGTTGAGGGTTGAAGAATGGGAATTCTCTGGTTCTCTCATTTGTTCTTAGCATATTAGCTGAAAAACTTCTATATGTAGAAAAATTTCTGCATCCAACATTTGGTTATCCTGAGAGGATCATGTATTTATTCTGTGTCTTTACATCATTTAAATATCTTCTGCATCTATATTTTGTACAGTTTTAACTGACTATTTACATTTGATTTTTCTCTTTAGTACCTGTTAATATTTGCAAAAAAAAAATGTCTGTTTTATGAGTATTTTCAAAGAATTGCCATTTGTTTGTTGGTCTTACTGCTTTCTAATTTGTTATTTCTACACTTATCTTCATTATTCCTAACCTTTTATTCCTTTGGGTTCAATTCAATGTTCATGCCCTAGCTTCTTGAATTTCTTGGGTACTTTACTTCTTTTATCTGATGCATCTATTTAAGACTATATATTTATTTTTGATTTCCATTTGGGCTCTACCGCACATGTCATGCTATAAGCTTCATGCTCATTGTTTGAATTTTTAAAGATTTATTTATTTTCTTGGAGGAGGTGTATCAGAATACAGCATGCGAACCTTACTTTGTGGGTGGCAGGGAATTAAGTAGCAGAGTGCCAGGATCACAGCTGGCCCGCCATCCATCCTTCTTCTTAAGAGTGGAGTTCGGAGCTATTTTCTCATGAACTGCCTGTTTGCTCACCTTCCTCACCGGGTGTTAGGAAGGGTTAAAAGTGTTTAGTAAGACATGTACTTATCAGTATTCAGAAGGGTGCCATTTAAACTCCCATATGAGAACGATGCTTTGCTCATTTGGAGACCAAAATATTTCACAAGAACCATATTTGGTTTATGTGTGTGTTCCCTCTTGCCTCTCTCAGGGCAAGCTCCATCCAGTGGCAGCTCTACATCATGGCCCCAAACCCAGGAAAGCAGGAAGTCTTGATGAGGAACTGGAAACACCGGCCGCATTTCCCTATTGGATGGCATGAATCCTCTAACCGATGGTTATGTACATGATTACAGTTTCCATATGGATCTCACTGATAGGCTTTTTTTTTTTTTTTTTTTTTTTTTGCTTGGGTATCACCTTGACTAGCTTGATTTCTCTGTCACTAGGATGGTGGAGTTGCTAACTAGACACAAATTCTTAGGTTTTGACTTAAGCGAAAATGAACTAATTTACTGCGTACTTGCCTCACAAGCTCACTTCCCAATAACAGTGATAGGATAGTGAAACCCAGAATTCGGGCTGTGCAGGCACTTGTTTCTTGGTCCTGGCATTGTCGGTGTCCAACGAAAGATGAATGGATAAAGAAGATGTGGTTTATGTATACAATGGAATATTACTCAGCTATTAGAAATGACAAATACCCACCATTTGCTTCAACGTGGATGGAACTGGAGGGTATTATGCTGAGTGAAGTAAGTCAGTCGGAGAAGGACAAACATTATATGTTCTCATTCATTTGGGGAATATAAATAATAGTGAAAGGGAAAATAAGGGAAGGGAGAAGAAATGTGTGGGAAATATCAGAAAGGGAGACAGAACGTAAAGACTGCTAACTCTGGGAAACGAACTAGGGGTGGTAGAAGGGGAGGAGGGCGGGGGGTGGGAGTGAATGGGTGACGGGCACTGGGTATTATTCTGTATGTTAGTAAATTGAACACCAATAAAAAAAAAATAGAAAAAAAAAATAAAAATAAAAATAAAGGCAGAGACAGAAAAAAAAAAAAAAAAAAAAAAAAAAAAAAAAAAAAAAAAAGAATATACCAGCAGGAGAAGGGCCACAATGTTCCCCCAATTAGAAATAGAGTTAAAAGTCTCTGTCTCTAGGGCAGCCTGGGTGGTTCAGAGGTTTAGCGCTGCCTTTGGCCCAGGGCAATATCCTGGAGACTTGGGATCGAGTTCCACATCGGGCTCCCTGTATGGAGCCTGCTTCTCCCTCTGCCTGAGCCTCTGCCTCTCTCTCTCTCTTTCTCTCTGTGTCTGTCATAAATAAATAAAATCTTAAAAAAGAAGTCTCTGTCTCTTGAGTGTACCAGGGGATACTGTAGGCAAAGGCTTAATTTTCTACTTCTGGAGCCCATTGGAATATTGTAACCTCCCCCTCCAAACCTAATTTGATTTCCTATTGTGCCATTTCTTACTAAATTGGTCATTTTTTCCTAAATGGTAGAGCTGTCCTTCCAGCACTTCTAGGACATTGGCTTAGCTTGCTAAGTCCACAAGGACTCTCCTCTCTTGCCATCTTTTTATTCTTTCACAGCATTTTACTGACTTTTTAATATAACACATAGACTAAAATGGCTCTGTCTACTGTTGGGTGTATTAAGATTAGGCATCTCTCCTAAAGTAGTTTAGAGACATGTACTTGTTACTAATCCTGTGTTTATGGGTGTGTAGATATGTTGTTCGTATTAGAGGCCAAATAAAATTGGTCCAACATAATTGTGTGTTTTGATTTAGATGATGTTATTTAGCAAACATTTTCTAATTTCCTACTGAGTGCCCAAGGCCCATGCTGGGCCCAGGAATACAGAGTGTGACATGTGACCCTTGCTCCAACTAGCTCACAATTCTGGTGGCAGGGTTGCTACAAATCTTTTTTTCCAAAGTCCTACTGAGATTGATTCTAACCATTTCTGCTTGATTTTTTTTACATATTTTATTTATTTATTTATTCATGAGAGACACAGAGAGAGATGCAGACACACTGGCAGAGGGATACGCAGGCTCCCTGCAGGAAGCCTGATATGGGACTCGATCCCAGGACCCCGGGATCATGACCTGAGCTGAAGGCAGACGCTCAACCACTGAGCCATTTAGGTGTCCCTCTCCTTTATTTTTGACGTTCCGGTGGTTCTAAAGATATCCTTCTTTGAAAAATGTAAAACTATGAAATCAATTAGTGAATAGCTATGGTACTAGTCAGGTTATGCAATTTCATTGAGGATAAGTTTGGGTAGTTTCTGATATTTGAGGAATTCTATAGTTTCATTTAAGTTCTTGACCGTATGTACATAGATTTGTTCTTTGTATTTTTCTTTTTATTCTCTAATGTCTAGTGTGGGGCTCGTGGGCTTGCAGTGAAACCCACTTTAATTTCTGATATTTATAATGTACATCTTCTCAACTTTTTACTTTGTCTGGCTAGAGTTTTAAAATTTATGGGATGCGGCAAATCTGTGTTACGAGGGGAAATTATAGCATTTAATGCTTAGATTAAGAAAGATCTCAAATCATGACTCCTGCGTTGCTTCACTCACCCTCTGATAGGGTGGTATAGGCACATAACGTAATTTCTCTCTGCTTCCAGAAGTGCTAGAGCACATGGACAACAAAAATTTCTTTTTATTGGAGTTCAATTTGCCAACATATACCATAACACCCAGTGTTCATCCCATCAAGTTCCACCCTCAGTGACCGTCACCCAGTCACCCCATCCCCCTGCCAAACTCCCTTTCCACCACCCCTTGTTCATTTTCCAGTTAGGTGTCTCTCATCTTCTGTCATCCTCACTGATATTTCCCACTCATTTTCTCTACTTTCCCCTTTATTCCCTTTCACTATTTTTTATATTCCCCAAATGAATGAGACCATATAATGTTTCTCCTTCTCCAATTGACGTATTTCACTCAGCATGATACCCTCCAGTTCCATCCACGTCGAAGCAAATGGTGGGTATTCATCATTTTATTTTTTTATTTTTTATTTTTTTTAATTTTTTTTTTATTTATTTATGATAGTCACAGAGAGAGAGAGAGAGGCAGAGATATAGGCAGAGGGAGAAGCAGGCTCCATGCACCGGGAGCCCGATGTGGGATTCGATCCCGGGTCTCCAGGATCGCGCCCTGGGCCAAAGGCAGGCGCCAAAGCGCTGCGCCACCCAGGGATCCCGTATTCATCATTTTAATGGCTAATATTCCATTGTATACATAGACCACAGCTTCTTTATCCATTCATCTTTTGCTGGACACCGAGGTTCCTTCCACAGTTTGGCCATTGTGGACATTGCTGCTGTAAACATTGGGGTGCAGGTGTCCCGGTGTTTCACTACATCTGTATCTTTGGGATAAATCCTCAGCAGTGCCATTGTTGGGTCGTAAGGCAGTTGTATTTCTAACACTTTGAGGAACCTCCACACAGTTTTCCAGAGTGGATGTACTAGTTCACATTCCACCAACAGGGCAAGAGGGTTCACCGTTCTCCACATGCTCTCCAAAATTTGTTTCCTGTCTTGTTAATTTTCACCAATCTCACTGGTGTGGGGTCATATCTCATTGTGGTTTCAATTTGTATTTCCCTGATGGAAATGGATGTGGAGTATTTTCTCTTGTGTTTGTTGGCCACGTGTATGTCTTCTTGGTGGAATTTCTGTTCATGTCTTTTGCTCTTTTGATGATTGGATTGTTTGTTTCCTTGCTGTTGAGTTTACTAAGTTCTTTCTCGATCTTGGATACTAGTCCTTTATCTGATACGTTATTTGCAAATATCTTCTCCCATTCTGTAGGTTGTCTTTTAGTTTTGTTGACCATTTTGTTTGCTGTGCAGAAGCTTTTTATCTTGATTAGGTCCCAATAATTCATTTCTGCTTTTGTATCTGTTTCCTTCATAGATGTATCTTGCAAGAAGTTGCTGTGGCCAAGTTCAAAAGGGGTGTTGTCTGTGTTTTCCTCTAGGATTTTGATGAATTCTTGTCTCACATTTAGATCTTTCATCCGTTTTGAGTTCATCTTTGTGTATGGTGTAAGAGAGTGGTCTTGTTTCATTCTTCTGCATGTGGCTGTCTAATTTTCCCAGCACCATTTATTGAAGAGACTATCCATTTTCCAGTGGAAAGTCTTTCCAGCTTTGTCCAATATTAGTTGACCCAATAGTCGAGGGCCCATTTCCAGGTTCTCTGTTCTGTTCCATTGATCTATGTGTCTGTTTTTGAGCCAGAACCACACTGTCTTGATGATCACAGCTTTGTAGTACAACCTGAAGTCTGGCATTGTGATGGCCCCAGCTCTTTTCTTTTTTAATACCCTTGGCTATTCGGGGTCTTTTCTGATTCCACACAAATCTTAAGATGATTTGTTCCAACTCTAAAGAATGTCCATGGTATTTTGATAGGGATTGCATTAAATGTGTAAATTGCCTTGGGTAGCATTGACATTTTCACAATATGAATTCTTCCAATCCATGAGCATGGAATATTTTTCCTTCTCTTTGAGTCTTCCTCAATGTATTTGAGAAGTGTTCTGTAGTCTGTAGGGTATAGATCCTTTACCTCTTTGGTTAGGTTTATTCCTAGGTATCTTATGCTTTTGGATGGAATTGTAAATGGGATTGACTCCTTAATTTCTCTTTCTTCAGTCTCATCGTTAGCGTATAGAAATGCCACTGATTTCTGGGCATTGATTTTGTATCTTACCACACTGCCAAATTGCCATATGAGTTCTAGCAATCTTGGTGGGGGGAGTCTTTTGGGTTTTCTATGTAGAGTATCATGTCACCTGAAAAGAGGGAGAGTTTGACTTCTTTTTTCCCCATTTGAATGACGTTTATTTCTTTTGTTGCCTGATTGCTGAGGCTAGGACTTTTAGTACTACATTGAATAGCAGTGGTGAGAGTGGACATCCCTGTCGTGTTCCTGATCTTAGGGGAAAGGGTCCCAGTGTTTCCCCCGTTGAGAATGATATTTGCTGTGGTCTTTTCGTAGATGGCTTTTATGATGCTGAGGAATGTTCCCTCTATCCCTACACTCTGAAGAGTTTTGATCAGGAATGGATGCTGTATTTGTCAACTGCTTTCTCTGCATCTATTGAAAGGATCATATGGTTCTTGTTTTTTCTCTTATTGATATGATCTATCACACTGATTGCTTTATAAGTGCCGAAACACCCTTGCATCCCAGGGATAAATCCCACTTGGTCACGGTGAATAAATCTTAATGTACGGTTGTATCCTACTGTTGAGAATATTTGCCTCAATGTTCATCAGGGATATTGGTCTATAATTCTCCTTTTTGGTGGGGTCTTTGTCTGGTTTTGGAATTAATTTGATCCTGGCCTCATAAACGAGTTTGGAAGTACTCCATCTCTTTCTATCTTTCGGAACAGCTTTAGTAGAATAGGTATTGTCTCTCCTTTAAACGTTTGAATGAATTCCCCTGAGAAGCCATCTGGCCCTGGACTTTTGTGTCTTGGGAGGTTTTTGATGACTGCTTCAAATTCCTCACTGGTTATCGGCCTATTCAGGTTTTCTATTTCTTCCTGTTCCAGTTTTGGTAATTTGTGGCTTTCCAGGAATGCGTCCATTTCTTCTAGATTGCCTAATTTATTGGCATATCGTTGCACAAAATACGTTTTTAAAATCGTTTGTATTTCCTTGGTATTAGTGGTGATCTCTCATTTTTCATTCGTGATTTTATTAATTTTAGAAAGCTTTTGTTTTTAATAAGGGTGGCTCCTGGTTTACCTGTCTTATTAATTCTTTCAAAGAATGCACTCCTGGTTTTGTTGATCTGTTACACAGTTCTTCTGGTCTCTATTTCATTGAGTTCTGCTCGAATCTTTATTGTCTTCTTCTGCTGGGTGAACGTTTCATTTGCCATTCCTTCTCCAGCTCCTTTAGTTGCAAGTTTAGCTTTGGTATTTGAGTCCTTTCCAGTTTTTGGATGGATGCTTGTATTGCGATGTATTTCCCCCCCAGGACTTCTTTTACTGTATCCCAAAGATTTTGAACGGTTGTATCTTAATTCTCATGAGTTTCCATGAATCTTTTTAATTCTTTTCTAATTTCCTGGTTGACCATTTCATCCTTTAGCAGGATGGTCCTTAACCTCCACGTGTTTGAAATCTTTCCAAACTTCTTCTTGTGGTTGAGTTCTAGTTTCAAAGCATTATGGTCTGAAAATATGCAGGGGACAATCCCAATCTTTTTCTATCTGTTAAGACCTGATTTGTGACCCAGTATGTGCTCTATTCTGGAGAAACTTCCATGTGCTCTTCAGAAGAAGAATGTGTATTCAGTTGCATTTAGATGTAAATTTCTGGAAATATCTGTGATATCCATCTAGTCCAGTGTATCATTTAAAGCTCTTATTTCTTTGGAGATGTTGTGCTTAGAAGATCTATCGATTTTAGAAAGCACTCTGCTCATGTCTCCAAGTATAAGTGTATTATTATCTAAGTATGTTTTAACCTTGGTTCTTAATTGATAGATATACTTGGCAGCTCCCACATTTGAGGTGTAAATTTTCATGATTGTTAGGTCCTCTTGTTGGGTAGATCCTTTAAGTATGATATAGCATTCCTCTTCATCTCTTACTATAGTCTTTGTGATAAAGTTTAATTTATCTACTATAAGGATCGCTACTCCTGCTTTCTTTTGAGGACCATTGGAATGGTAAATGGTTCTCCAACCGTTTATTTTCAGGCTGTAGGTGTCCTTAGGTCTAAAATGAGTCTCTTGTAGACAGCAAATAGATGGGTCTTGCTTTTTTATCCAGTCTGAAACCCTGCGCCTCTTGATGTGGTCATTAAGCCCATTCACGTTCAGAGTTACTATTGAAAGATATGAATTTAGTGTCAGCATGATACCTATTAAGTTCCCTTTTTGTAGATTGTTTCCTTTGACTTCCTCTTTCTATTAGAGAGTCCTCCTTATTATATCTTGCAGAGCTGGTTTGGTGGTCATATATTCTTTCAGTTTCTGCCTATGTTGGAGGCTCTTTATCTCTCCTTGTATTCTGAATGAGAGCCTTGCTGGATGAAATATTCTTGGCTGCAGGTTTTTCTCCTGTAGGGCCCTGAATATATCCTGCCAGCCCTTTCTGGCCTGCCAGGTCTCTGTGGAGAGGTCTGATGTTTACCTAATAGTTCTTCCCATTAATGTTAGGGATCTCTTGTCTCTTGCTGCTTTAAGTATCCTCTCTTTATCTTTGGAATTTGCACATTTCGTTATTAAATGTCGAGGTGTTAAATGGTTTTTATTGATTTTAGGGGGGGATCTCTCTATCTCCTAGATCTGAATGCCTGTTTCCCTCCCCAAGTTAGGGAAGTTCTCAGCTATGATTTGTTCAAATACACTTTCTGTACCCTGTCCCTTTCGGCACCCTCTGGAACCCCAATTAAACGTAGAATTTTCCTTCTGAGGCTGTCATTTATTTTCCTTAACTTATCCTCATGATCTTATAATTGCTTTTCTCTTTTTTTCTCAGTTTCCTTCCTTGCCATTCACTTGTCTTCTATGTCACTCACTCGTTCTTCTACCTCGTAAACCCTTGTCGTTAGGACCTCCAGTTTGGATTGCTTCCCATTTAATTGATTTTTATTTTCGGCCTCATTAAATCTAAATTCTGCAGTTACGAAGTCTCTTGAATCCTTTGTGCTTTTTTCCAGAGCCACAAGTAGCTTTATACTTGTGCTTCTGAATTGGCTTTCTGACATTGAATTATAATCCAAATTTTGTAACTCTGTGGGAAAGAGGACTGTTTCTGAATCTTCCTTTGTGGTGAGTTTTTCCTTCTATTCAGTTTGCTCAGTGAAGAGAGGCCAAAAACAAGTTGTACTGGAATAAGGAGAAAAAGAGAGAAAAAAAGGGGGGCGGGGGAAACAGAAAACAATAAACAAGGAGGGGTATCCTCTGTTTCTATATACTGTAAATCTCTCGCCTTCTCCTGGAACTTACCAGTGCTGCTTGGTCAAGGACTTGCTCTTCCCCTGTCCTTCCAGCTGGTCTTCTGGGGGAAGGGCCTTCGGTGCCCATTGTCAGTTGTGTGCACCTGGGGGAGCTGCCCTGTCCCCTGCCAGGTGCATGACTCAGTGGGAGGTGTTTATCCTTTGAGACCCCTGCTCCCTAGTCGCCCTGCTCAGTCCCAGGCACAAGGTGACACCATAGGGAACAACGACAGTGGCGGTGGCCAGCTCTCCATCTCTGGAGTCACCTCCAGCAGTAACTATCGCAGTCTCCCAGTCTGTAGGGGTCTGGATGCCTCGGGGCCCAGCGGGCCTGGAACTGTACAGCTCGGGGTTGCCTGTCGGCAGGACCGTCCTTGCTGCCGTGTCCTCCCGGCTTCCACCTGTCCCCGGAGGGAGCACCGGATCCTGGACTGTGTCCCCCTGTACCCTGGGCTCTGAGACCTGTGCCGCTTGAGCTGCTCCCAAGGCCCCGCCAGGCACAGGGTCCAGGCCTATAGAGAGCTCGGCCCAAGGTGTGTGGCGTGCTCTCCCACCGGGCGCAGTTTCTCTGTAAGTGCTCCCCGGAGCCTGAGGGCATCCCTGCCCCTCCTGGGATCCTGTCCAAGTTCCCTGCGAGCGCAATCTGTCCAGGAAGACTGGTAAAGCTCCTGATTCTCCGGGACGGGGATTTCCTGCCCTGGGGGCTCTCTCCCGGCTCCTTGTGGGGCCCCCTCCCCCTTGGATGCTGCTTTATTTCTTTATTTTTTCTGTCATCCTCCCTTGATAGAAGCACGAACTCTTCTCACTGCAGCATTCCAGCTGTTCTCTCTTTAAATCTCACCCCGAATTCCTAGGTTTTCAGGATGATTTGAAAGTTATCTAAGGTAATTTGGTGGCGACAAGTTACTTGGGGAACCGACTCTTCTGCCATCTGGATTCAACTCAATTTCTAATAATAAATTTATTTTTTTATTGGTGTTCAATTTGCCAACATACAGAATAACACCCAGTGCTCATCCCATCAAGTGCCTCCCTCAGTGCCCATCACCCATTCACCCCTGCCCTCATCCCCTTCCACCACCCCTAGTTCATTTCCCAGAGTTAGGAGTCTTCATGTTCTCTCTCCCTTTCTGATATTTCCTACCCATTTCTTCTCCCTTCCTTTCTATTCTCTTTCACTATCATTTAAATTCCCCAAATGAATGAGAACATATAATGTTTGCCCATCTCGGATTGATTGACTTATTTCACTCAGCATAATACCCTCCAGTTCCATCCACCTTGAAGCAAATGGTGGGTATTTGTCATTTCTAATGGCTGAGTTATATTCCATTGTATACATAAACAACATCTTCTTTATCCATTCATCTTTCGATGGACACCGAGGCTCCTTCCACAGTTTGGATATTGTGGACATTGCTGCTAGAAACATCGGGGTGCAGGTGTCCCGGCGTTTCATTGCATCTGTATCTTTGGTGTAAATACCCAGCAGTGCAATTGCTGGGTTGTAGGGCAGGTCTATTTTTAACTCTGAGGAACCTCCACAAAGTTTTCCAGAGTAGCTGCAACATTTAATATCCCCACCAACAGTGTAAGAGGGTTCCCTTTTCTGCGCATCCTCTCCAACATTTGTGGTTTCCTGCCTTGTTAATTTTCCCCATTCTCACTGGTGTGAGGTGGTAGCTCATTGTGGTTTTGATTTGTATTTCCCTGATAGCCAGTGATGTGGAGCATTGCTTCTTGGCCATGTCTATGTCTTCCTCTGTGAGATTTCTGTTCATGTCTTTTTCCCATTTCATGATTGGATTGTTTGTTTCTTTGGTGTTGAGTTAAATAAGTTCTTTATAGATCTTGGAAACTAGCCCTTTATCTGATATGTCATTTGCAAATATCTTCTCCCATTCTGTAGGTTGTCTTATAGTTTTGTTGACTGTATCTTTTGCTGTGCAGAAGCTTCTTATCTTGATGAAGTCCCAATAGTTCATTTTTGCTTTTGTTTCTTTTGCCTTCGTGGATGTTTCTTGCAAGAAGTTACTGTGGCCGAGTTCATAAGGGTGTTGCCTGTGTTCTCCTCTACGATTTTGATGGAATCTTCTCTCACATTTAGATCTTTCATCCATTTTGAGTTTATCTTTGTGTATGGTGCAAGAGAGTGGTCTAGTTTCATTCTTCTGCATGTGGATGTGTAATTTTCCCAGCACCATTAATTCAAGACACTGTCTTTCTTCCAGTGGATAGTCTTTGCTCCTTTATCAAATATTAGTTGCCCATAAAGTTCAGGGTCCACTTCTGGGTTCTCTATTCTGTTCCATTGATCTATGTGTCTGTTTTTGTGCCAGTACCACACTGTCTTTTTTTTTTATAATTTATTTATTTATTTATTTATTTTAATTTTGTTTTTTATTTATTTATGATAGTCACAGAGAGAGAGAGAGAGAGGCAGAGACACAGGCAGAGGGAGAAGCAGGCTCCATGCACTGGGAGCCCGATGTGGGATTCGATCCCGGGTCTCCAGGATCGCGCCCTGGGCCAAAGGCAGGCGCCAAACCGCTGCGCCACCCAGGGATCCCAGTACCACACTGTCTTGATGACCACAGCTTTGGTAGTACAGCCTGAAATCTGACACTGTGATGCCCCCAGCTATGGTTTTCTTTTTTAAAATTCCCCTGGCTATTCGGGGTCTTTTCTGATTCCACACAAATCTTAAAATAATTTGTTCTAACTCTGAAGAAAGTCCATGATATTTTGATAGGGATTGCAATAAACATGTAAATTGCTCTGGGTAACATTGACATTTTCAGTATATTAATTCTGCAATCCATTAGCATGGAATCTTTTTCCATCTCTTTGTGTCTTCCTCAATTTCTTTCAGAAGTGTTCTATAGTTTTGAGGGTATAGATCATTTACCTCTTTGGTTAGGTTTATTCCTAGGTATCTTATGCTTTTGGATGGAATTGTAAATGGGATTGACTCCTTAATTTCTCTTTCTTCAGTCTCATTGGTAGTGTATATAAATGCCACTGACTTCTGGGCATTGATTTTGTATCCTGCCACATTGCCAAATTGATGTATGAGTTCTAGCAATCTTGGGGTGGAGTCTTTTGGGTTTTCTATGTAGAGTATCATGTCATCGGCGAAGAGGGAGAGTTTGACTTCTTCTTTGCCAATTTGAATGTCTTTAATGTCTTTTTGTTGTCTGATTGCTGAGGCTAGGACTTCTAGTACTATGTTGAATAGCAGTGGTGAGAGTGGACATCCCTGTCGTGTTCCTGACCTTCAGGGAAAGGCTCCCAGTGCTTCCCCATTGAGAGTGATATTTGCTGTGGGCTTTTCGTAGATGGCTTTTAAGATGTTGAAGAATGGGGATCCCTGGGTGGCGCAGCGGTTTGGCGCCTGCCTTTGGCCCAGGGTGCGATCCTGGAGACCCAGGATCGAATCCCACATCAGGCTCCCGGTGCATGGAACCTGCTTCTCCCTCTGCCTGTGTCTCTGCCTCTCTCTCTCTCTCTCTGTGACTATCATAAATAAATAAAAAAATTAAAAAAAAAAGATGTTGAAGAATGTTCCCTCTATCCGTACACTCTGAAGACTTTTGATCAGGAATGGATGCTGTTTTTTGTCAAATGCTTTCTCTGCATCTATTGAGAGGATCATATGGTTCTTGGTTTTTCTCTTGCTGATATGATGAATCACGTTGATTGTTTTACGAGTGTTGAACCAGCCTTGTGTCCCAGGAATAAATCCTACTTGGTCATGGTGAATAATTTTCTTAATGTACTGTTGGATCCTATTGGCTAGTATCTTGTTGAGAATTTTTGCATCTATGTTCATCAGGGATATTGGTCTATAATTCTCCTTTTTGGTGGGGTCTTTGTCTGCTTTTGGAATTAAGGTGATGCTGGCCTCATAGAACGAATTTGGAAGTACTCCATCTCTTTCTGTCTTTCCAAACAGCTTTAGTAGAATAGGTATCGTTTCTTCTTTAAATGTTTGATAGAATTCCCCAAGGAAGCCATCTGGCCCTGGACTTTTGTGTCTTGGGAGGTTTTTGAGGACTGCTTCAATTTCCTTCCTGGTTATTAGCTTGTTCAGGTTATTTATTTCTTCTTGTTCCAGTTTTGGTAATTTGTGGCTTTCCAGAAATGCATCAATTTCTTCTAGATTTCCTAATTTATTGGCAATAGCTGTTCATAATATGTTTTTAAAATCGTTTGTATTTCCTTGGTGTTGGTAGTGATCTCTCCTTTGTCATTCATGAGTTTATTAATTTGAATCTTCTTTTTCTTCTTTTTAATAAGGCTGGCTAATGGTTTATTTATCTTACTAACTCTTTCAAAGAATCAACTCCTGGTTTTGTTGATCTGTTCCACAGTTCTGGTCTCGATTTTGTCGAGTTCTGCTTGAATTTCTATTAAGTCTCTTCTTCTGCTGGGTGTAGGATCTGTTTGTTGTTTTTTCTCTAGCTCCTTTAGGTGTAAGGTTAGCTTTTGTGTTTGAGCTCTTTCCAGTTTTAGGATGGATGCTTGTATTGCGATGTATTTCCCCCTTAGGACTGCTTTTGCTGCATCCCAAAGATTTTGAATGGTTGTATCTTCATTCTCATTAGTTTCCATGAATCTTTTTAATTCTTCCTTTTTGTCCTGGTAGACCCTTTCATCTTTTAGCAGGATAGTCCTTAACCTCCACGTGTTTGAAGTCCTTCCAATCTCCTTGTTGTGATTTAGTTCTTATTTCAAAAAGGGATTTTAATTTTGATTCCATACATTGAAGGGAACTTCCACCAAATCACTAGGTGACAACTAAGGAAACCTGATTCATTGAAAAGATAAAAAATATTGACAAACATTTGGTAAGACAGAGAGAAAAAAGAAGACTCAACTACTAAAATAAAAAATAGAAGTCGGGGTAGTATTAGAGATCTTTTATTTAAAGAAGATTTTATTTTTTATTTATTTATTTATTTATTTATTTATTTATTTATTTATTTATTATTTTTGAGAAAGGCAGAGACATAGGCAGAGGGAGAAGCAGGCTTCCTGCGGGGAGCCTGATGTGGGACAGGAACCCAGGATCCCGGGATCACGCCCTGAACCAAAGGCAGATGCTGAAGCCCTGTGCCACCCAAGCACCTCAGTATTATAGGTCTTAAGGAAACAAAAGGATTGTAAGAGAGTACTCTGAACAATTATACTCCAGGAAATTATATAACCTAAATGAACTGGATACATTTTAAAAAACATAAACAACCAAAAGTAACTCAAAAAGAAAAGAGAATTCAAACAGATCTAACAGGTAAGGAGAATGAATCTTCGTTTAGAAATATAGCCAAACTGTGGAAGGAGCCTCGGTGTCCATCAAAAGATGAATGGATAAATTAGATGTGGTTTATGTATACAATGGAATATTACTCAGCCATTGGAACGACAAATACCCACCACTTGCTTCGATGTGGATAGACCTAAGGGTATTATGCTGAGTGAAATATGTCAATCGGAGAAGGACAAAAATTATATCGTTTCATTCATTTGGGGAATATAAATAATAGTGAAAGGGAATAGAAGGGAAGGAGAAGAAATGGGGAGGAAATATCAGAAAGGGAGAGAGAACATGAAGACTCCTAACACTGGGACATGAACTAGGGCTGGTGGAAGGGGAGGATGGTGGGGGGTGGGTGTGAAGGGGTGACAGGCACTGAGGGGGGCACTTGACGGAATGAGCACTGGGTTTTATTCTGTATGTTGGCAAATAGAACACCAATAAAAAATAAATTTATTATTTAAAAAAAAAGAATTCTTTGCCTAACCCAAAAATCAAACAAAACAAAACAAAACAAAACAAAAAACAAAAATCTCACAAGAATGGTCATCCCAAGACCAGGTGACTTCACTCATGAAATCCACGAATACTTGAAAGAAGAACTTATACAAATTCTCAATTTCTTCCCACACTATGGAAGAGGAGGGAATACGTCCCATCTCGTTCTGTGAGGTCAGTAGTACTGCGGAAGTAAAGCCTGACAAATATATTTAAAAAGGAAAAAGTAAACTAACATTGTTTCATGATAAAAAAAAACTATCAAGATACTAGAATGTAAAGTGTGTTATCGAGGGATAAAGACTCATGGCTACTGCAGCCTGGTGGAGTTTGAAACTCTATGGCACTCTAGATATGTGTGCACTGTGGGGGGCTTGAACATATGATTGGATTCTGGAAACAATGGAAGCATCCTCTATTTCAAGAAAACAAGCAATGGCTATTTCTGTGTTCCTTTTCAGCTTTGGTTGTCAGCTTCACTCTCAAACTACCAGACACATCCCACACACAGCCAGCCAGCCACAGACATGTGAAAACTCTTCCTACCATCTCCTGCTGGGTTCAGGAAGAACTTCATGGAATGAATGCTCCCTTCTCTTAGGCAGAGAGGCACTCGCTTTGGAATGCTTCATTCTTCCCTTTCTGCCTGTCTCTTCCAAGGCCAGTTTCATTAGTGTTACTGACTAAAATTAGTCTCAAGTATACGTAGGTATGCTAGATGGTTGTGAATAATAGTTACTGAAAAGCATTGGTGTAAAACTTCATGACGCCATGTTATGCGATAATATTTTAGATATGACACGGTCTCGAGCTGCTTGAGCTAGCATAACAAAACACTATAGACTGGGTGGCTTACAAAACAGTAATTTGTTTCTCAAGTTTCTGGAGACTGGAAGTCCAAGACCAAGGTCTGGCAGGATTGAAATTCCAGTCTGAATCCCTCTCTTGTCTTGCAGATGGGCACTTTCGTTCTGCATCCTCCTATGTCCTTTTGTCTGTGCTCACCCAGAGAAATATAGTATAAGCACACTAATCCCATCATGGGGATCCCACCACCATAAACTCCTCTAATTCTATCTCCCGAAGGTCTATCTTCAAATACTATCTCATGGGGAGCTTCAACCTGAATTTGGGGGTAGGGACACAGATCAGTCCATAGCAGATACCAACACCCAAATGACAAAAATATAGATAAATTAAATTTCATTAAAGTTAAAAATGCTTGTGCTTCAAAGGACATAACTTAAAATATACCACCCACAGATTGGGAGAAAATACTTGTTCATCATTTATAAATGTGTAGTATACAGAATATATAAGAACTGTTATGTGGATCCCTGGGAGGTTCAGCAGTTTAAATTTTTTTTTTATTTATTTATGATAGTCACAGAGAGAGAGAGAGAGGCAGAGACACAGGCAGAGGGAGAAGCAGGCTCCATGCACCGGGAGCCCGATGTGGGATTCGATCCTGGGTTTCCAGGATCGCGCCCTGGGCCAAAGGCAGGCGCCAAACCGCTGCGCCACCCAGGGATCCCGGTTCAGCAGTTTAGAGTCTTGCTTTTGGCCTCAGGTGTGATCATGGGGTCCTGGGATCAAGTCCCATATGGGACTCCCTGCATGGAGCCTGCTTCTCCCTCTGCCTATGTCTCTGCCTCTCTCTCTATCTGTGTGTGTCTCTCATCAATAAATAAATAAGATCTTTTTTAAAAAAGAACTGTTAAAACTCAACAAAGAAAGGAAAAATCAACCAACTCTAAGAGGAGCAAAATATTTGAAAAGACGTTTCTGCAAATAAGGTGTATAAATAATCAATAAGCACATGAAGAGATACTCAACAGGATCCTTAGGGAAATGCAAATCAAAACCACAATGAGTAAGGACTTCAAACTTGCTGGCTAAAATGAGAAGACACAAAGTAACAACTATTGGTGATGATATGAAGAAATTGAAATCATTATATATTGCTAGTGGGAACGTAAAATGGTGCAGTCACTGTGGAAAGCAGTCAGCAGTTCCTGCAAAAGTTAAACATAGAGTATAACCGTATTACCCATTGATACCACTCCCAAGTACATATCCAAGAGAAATGAAAATATATGCCCACACAAAAAAACTATCGACAAATGTTCATTGCACCTTTCCTTACACATGATAACCCGAATCAGAAAACAATTCCAACATCCATCAACTGATGAATACAAAAAAAGTAGGGCCTATCTACTTACTGTAATATTATTTGCCAGTACGAATAGATGAAACGCTGATACATGGTATAATATGGGTGAACCTTGAATACTGCATGCTTAGGCAGAAAAACTAGACACAAAAGACCACATATTTTATTATTGTATTCGTATGAAATATCCAGGCAATGCACGTCACTAGACACAAATAGTAGAGTAATGCTTGCCTAGGACTAGGGGAAAGGGTAATGGGAAGTCACTCTGAAAGTTGAGAGCCTTTTCCAGTGATGAAAGTGCTCTGGAGTTAGATAGTGGTGATGGTCCACAATCTAGTGAATATAGTAAAAAGCACTGAATTGTACACTTTATTTTTATCTTTTAAAAAGGTTTTCTTTATTTATTTGAGATGGAGAGAATAAGAGAGAGAGGACACAGGCAGGGTAGAGGGGCAGAGGAAGAGGGAGAAGCAGACACCCCCTCATCTCCCACTGAATGGGGAGCCCGATGCGGGGCTCGATCCCAGGACACCCGGATCATGACCTGAGCCGAAAGCAGACACTTAACCAACTGAGCCACCAAGGTGCCCCTGAATTGTATACTTTAAAATGGTAAATTAGATGGCATGTGAATGAAATCTCAATAAAGAATAAGAAAGTGAAAACAGGAGAGGAGAGGGAAAGAGCACAGATGGAGAGGCCCTGGGTGGTGCAGCCTGCTAAGACTGCTGGCAGCTAAGATAGCGGGGACTCGGGGAAAACCCTGACATCACAGGCCCTATACTTAGCACAGGGAAAGGCAGCTCACCACTGGAAGATTTTGAAACTTGTAGCAACAACAAACCTTGGACCCAGCTAAATTACGGAGTAGATGTGCTACTCCCCACACACTAACAGCCCAGAGAAGAAGAGGCATGCCAATTTCCAGTCATAAATGCTATTCACCTCAGTCCCTGCTGTACTCGTACAGATGATGTCTGGATGCAAATCAATAAAAAATATTACAAAAAAACAACACTCCAAAATCGAGAACAATCGACTGCCAATAGAAAAAACAATAAATAGAACTGTACTCCAAGGTGATCTATATTTTAGCTATATTAGGTAGAAATTTTTGTTTTATTGTTTTATGATTTTATTTACTTATTGACAAGACACAGAGACAGGCAGAGACACAGGCAGAGGGAGAACCTGGCTCCCTGCAGGGAGCCTCATGTGGGCCTTCATCCTAGGACCTCGCGGACCACAACCTGAGTGACGGCAGACACCCAATCACTGAGCCACCCAGGTGCCCCAGGAAGAAACTGTAAGTCACCTATGATTAACATGCTAAATAATCTAGAAGAACAGATGAATAATGTGCATGAAGAGATTGGTAATTTTAATACAGATGTAAGCAATAAGACAACCAAATGGAAACCCTAGAATTGGAAAACAATATCTGCTAAAAGGATTAAAAACCGACAGAACATGGTAGAGGAAAGACAGAATCAACTTGATATAAGTAAATTAAAAATGTGGGAGAGGCAAGATCGTGGAAGAGTCGGGTCCCCAAGTCACCTGTCTCCACCAACTTACCTAAATAAATTTCAAATCACCCTGAAAACCTAGGAATTCGGCCTGAGATTTAAAGAGAGAACAGCTGGAATGCTACGCTGAGAAGAGTTAGCACTTCTATCAAGATAAGAAGACTGAAAAAAAAAAGAAATAAAAGAGCATCCAAGAGGGAGGGGCTCCCTCAAGGGGCCGGGCTGAGGCCGGGCATCGAGAGCCCCCAGGACAAGAAATCCCAGTCCCTGACAAGCAGGAGCTTTACCAATCTTCCTGGAGGGAAAGGTGCTCACCGGGAACTCGGGCAGGATCTCAGGAGGGGCGAGGATGCCCCCAGGCTCCCGGGTCACTAATAGAGGAACTGCGCCCCAGGGGAGAGCGCGCCACACACCTTGGGCCGAGCTCCCTATAGGGAAGGACCGTGTGCCAGGCAGGGCCCCGGGAGCAGCTAGGGCGGCACAGGTCTCAGAGCCCAGGGCACCAGGGGACACAGCCCAAGATCCCGTGCTCCCGCCAGTGACAGGCGCAGGCTTGTAGGACACAGGGCAGCAAGGACGCTCCTGCCGACGGGCAGCCCGGAGCTGTGCAGGTCCACGCCACTCGCCTCCGCAGTAATCAGACCCCTACAGACTGGGAGACTGCCGTAATTACTGCTGGAGCTGACTCCAGAGATGGAGAGCTGGCTGCCTCCACTGTCTGTTACTCCTGGTGTCACCTTGAGCCTGGGACTGAGCTGGGCCACCAGGGAGCAGGGGCCTCAAAGGATAAACAGCTATCACTGAGCCAAGCACCTGGCAGAGGGCTGAGCACCTCCCCCTGGTTCACAGACCTGAGAACCACCACCGCAAGCCCCTCCCCCAGAAGACCAGCTGGAAGAACAGGGGAAGAGCAAATCCTTGACCAAGCAGCGCTGGAAAGTACCAGGAAAAGTCCACAGATTTACAGTATATAGGACCAAAGGATACCCCTCCTTTGTTTGTTTGTTTTTGTTTGTTTCCCCCTCACCATCTTTTTTTCTCTCTCTTTTTCTCCTTTTTCCACTACAACTTGTTTTCAGCCACTCTGCACTGAGCAAAATAACTAGAATGAAAAATTCACCACAAAAAAAGTATGACAAATAGTAGTCTCTCCCACAGTGTTACAAATTTTAGATTACAATTCAATATCAGAAAGCCAATTCAGAAGCACAATGTGGCTCTAGAAAACAGCACACAGGATTCAAGAGACTTCATGACTGCAGAATTTAGATCTAATCAGGCCGAAATTAAAAATCAATCAATTAAATGAGATGCAATCCAAACTGGAGGACATAACGACGAGGGTAACGAGGAAGAAGGACGAGTGATGACATAGAAAACAAGTTGATGGCAAGGAAGGAAGCGAAGGAAAAAAGAGGAAAACAAAGGATAATGAGGATAGGTTAAGGGTAATAAAAGACAGCCTCAGAAAGACAAATCTACATTTATTTGGGGTTCCATAGGGTGCCAAGGGGGACAGAGGACCTGAAAGTGTATTTGAACAAATCATAGCTGAGAACTTCCCTAACTTGGGAAGGGAAACAGACATTCTGATCCAGGAGATGTAGAGGTCCCCTCCCTAAAATCAATAAAAACAGTTCAACACCTCAACATCTAATTGCGAAACTTGCAAATTCCAAAGGTAAAGAGAAGATCCTTAAAGCAGCAAGAGACAAGAGATCCCTAACAATTATGTGGAGAGGTATTAGGTTAATAGCAGGCCTCTCCACAGAGACCTGGCAGGCCAGAAAGGGATGGCAGGATATATTCAGAGTCCTAAATGAGAAGAACCTGCATCCAAGAATACTTTATCCAGCAAGGCTCTCATTCAGAATAGAAGGAGAGATAAAGAGCTTCCAAGATAGACAGAAATTGATAGAATATGTGACCACCAAACCAGCTCTGCAAGAAATATTAAGGGGGACTGTCTAAGGGAAACAATCCACAAAAACAGGGACTGAATAGGTAACATGATAACACTAAATTCATATCTTTCAATAGGAACTCTGTGAATGGGCTTAATGACCCCATCAAAAGGTGCAGGATTTCAGACTGGATAAAAAAGCAAGACCCATCTATTTGCTGTCTACATGAGACTCATTTTAGACGTAAGGACACCTATAGCCTGAAAATAAAAGGTTGGAGAACCATTTACCATTCAAATGGTCCTAAAAAGAAAGACAGTCTCTTCAATAAATGGTGTTGGGAAAATTGGACATCCACATGCAGGAGAAGGAAACTAGACCACTATCTTTCACCATACACAAAGATAAACTCAAAATGGATGAAAGATCTAAATGTGAGACAAGATTCCACCAAAATCCTAGAGGAGAACACAGGCAACACCCTTTTTGAACTCAGCCACAGTAAATTCTTGCAAGAGACATCCACGAAGGCAAAAGAAACAAAAGCAAAAATGAACTATTGGGACTTAACCAATATAAGAAGCTTTTGCACAGCAAAGGATACAGTCAACAAAACTAAAAGACAACCTACAGAATGGGAGAAGATATTTGCAAATGATGTATCAGATAAAGGGCTAGTTTCCAGGATCTATAAAGAACTTATTTAACTCAACACCAAAGAAACAAACAATCCAATCATGAAATGGGCAAAAGACATGAACAGACATCTCACAGAGGAAGACATAGACATGGCCAACACGCACATGAGAAAATGCTCTGTATCACTTGCCATCAGGGAAATACAAATCAAAACCACAATGAGATATCACCTCACACCAGGGAGAATGGGGAAAATTAACAAGGCAGGAAACCACAAATGTTGGAGAGGATGCGGAGGAAAGGGAACCCTCTTACACTGTTGGTAGGAGTGTGAAAAGGTGCAGCCACTCTGGAAAATGGTGTGGAGGTTCCTCAAAGCATTAAAAATAGACCTGCCGTACAACCGAGCAATTGCACTGTTGGGTATTTACCCCAAAGATACAGATGCAATGAAATGCTGAGACACCTGCACCCTGATGTTTATAGCAGCAAGGTCCACAATAGCCAAACTGTGGAAGGAGCCTTGGTTTCCATTGAAAGATGAATGGATAAAGAAGATGTGGTTTATGTATACAATGGAATATTACTCAGCCATTAGAAATGACAAATACCCACCATTTGCTTCAACATGGATGGAACTGGAGGGTATTATGCTGAGTGAAATAAGTCAATTGGAGAAGGACAAACATTATATGTTCTCATTCATGTGGGGAATATAAATAATAGTGAAAGGGAATAGAAGGGAAGGGAGAAGAAATGGGTAGGAAATATCAGAACGGGAGACAGAACATGAAGACTCCTAACTCTGGGAAACAAATTAGGGGTGGTGGAAGGGGAGGAGGGTGAGCGGTGGGGGTGAATGCATGATGGGCACTGAGGGGGGCACTTGATGGGATGAGCACTGGGTGTTATTCTGTATGTTGGCAAATTGAACACCAATAAAAAATAAATTCATTATTAAAAAAACCAAAAAAACAAATGGTGCTCAAAGAGAAAGCAGTGGTAGCCATCCTTATATCAGATAAACTAAAGTTTATCCCGAAGACTGTAGTAAGAGATGAAGAGGGACACTATATCATACTTAAAGGATCTATCCGACAAGAGGACTTAACAATCATGAATATTTATGCCCCGAGTGTGGGAGCTGATAAGTATATCAATCAATTAATAACCAAAGTTAAGACTTTCTTAGATAATAATACACTTATTCTTGGAGACTTGAACACAGACTTTCTACAATAGATAGATACTCAAACACAACACCTCCAAAGAACTAAGAGCTTTAAACGATACACTGGACCAGACGGATTTCACAGATATTTCCAGAACTTTACATCCAACAACAACTGAATACACATTGTTCTCAGGTGCACACGGAAGTTTTTCCAGAACAGAGCACATACTGGGGCACAAATCAGGTCTTAACCGATACCAAAATATTGGGATTGCCCCCTGCATATTTTCAGACCATAATGCTTTGGAACCAGAACTCAACCACAAGAGGAAGTTTGGAAGGATTTCAAACTTGTGGAGGTTAAGGACCATCCTGCTAAAAGATGTAAGGATCAATTAGGAAATTAGAGAAGAATTAAAAAGAATCATGGAAACAAATGAGAATTAAGATACATCCATTCAAAATCTTTGGGATACCGAAATAGTCCTGAGGGGAAATTACTTCACAATATAAGCAACCATCCAAAAACTGCAAAGGACTCAAATACTAAAGCTAACCTTGCACCTAAAAGAGCTGGAGAAAAAACAGCAAACAGATCCTATACCCAGCAGAAGAAGAGAATTAATAAAGATTCGAGCAGACCTCAATGAAATAGAGATCAGAAGAATTAGAAGAGATTAACAAAACCAGGAGTTGGTTCCTAGAAAGAATTAATACGATAGATAAACATTAGCCAGTCTTTTTAAGAAGAAGAGAGAAAAGACTCAAATTAATAAAATCATGAATGAGAAAGGTGAGATCAGCACCAATACCAAGGAAATACAAATGATTTTAAAAACTTATTATGAGCAGCTATACGCCAATAAATTAGGCAATCTAGAAGAAATTGATGCATTTCTGGAAAACCACAAACTACCAAAGCTGGAAAGGAAGAAATAGAAAACATGAACAGGCCAATAACCAGGGAAGAAATTGAAGCAGTCATCAAAAACCCCCCAAGACACAAAAGTACAGGTCCAGATGGCTTCCCTGGGGAATTCTATGAAATATTTAAAGAAGAAACCATACCAATTCTACTAAAGCTGTTCCGAAGGATAGAAAGAGATGGAATACTTCCAAACTCGTTCTATGAGGCCAGTATCACCTTAATTCCTAACCAGACAAAGACCCCACCAAAAAGGAGAATTATAGACCAAAATTCCTGATGAACATGGATGCAAAAATTCTCAACAAGATACTAGCCAATAGGATCCAAAGGTACATTAAGAAGATTATTCACCATGACCAAGTGGGATGTATCCCTGGGATGCAAGGCTGGTTCAACACTCATAACACAATCAATGTGATTGATCATATCAGCAAGAGAAAATAAGAACCATATTATCCTCTCAATAGATGCAGAGAAAGCAGTTGACAAAATACAGCATCCATTCCTCATCAAAACACTTCAGAGTGTAGGGATAGAGGGAACATTCCTCAGCATCTAAAAATCCATCTATGAAAAGCCCACAGCAAATATCATTTTCAATGGGGAAGCACTGGGAGCCTTTCCTCTAAGATCAGGAACACGACAGGGATGTGCCCTCTCACCACTGCTATTCAACATAGTAGAAGTCCTAGCCTCAGCAATGAGGCAACAAAAAGAAAAAAGGGGCACTCAAATTGGCAAAGAAGTCAAACTCTCCTTCTTCACAGATGACATGATAATGTATGTAGAAAACCTAAAAGACTCCACCCCAAGATTGCTAGAACTCACACAGCAATTCGCCAGTGTGGCAGGATACAAAATCAATGCCCAGAAGTCAGTGGCATTTATGCACACTAACAATGAGACTGAAGAAAGAGAAATTAAGGAGTCAATCCTATTTCCAATTGCACCCAAAAGCATAAGATACCTAGGAATAAACCTAACCAAAGAGGTAAAGATCTGTACCCTAAAAGCTATAGAACACTTCTAAAAGAAATTGAGGAGGATACAAAGAGATGGAAAAATATTCCATGCTCATGGATTGGAAGAAATAATATTGTGAAAATGTCAATGTTCCCCAGCGTAATTTTCACATTTAATGCAATCCCTATCAAAATATCATGGACTTTCTTCAGAGAGTTAGAACAACTCATCTTAAGATTTGTGTGGACTCAAAAAAGACCCTGAATAGCCATAGGAATATTAAAAAAGAAAACCATAGCTGGGGGCATGACAATGCCAGATTTCAGTTTGTACTACAAAGCTGTGGTCATCAAGGCACTGTCGTACTGACACAAGAACAGACACATAGATCAGTGGAACAGAATAGAGAATCCAGAAGTGGACCCTCAACTTTATGGTCAACTAATATTTGATAAAGGAGGAAAGACTATCCAGTGGAAAAAAATCTCTTCAATAAATGGCGCTGGGAAAATTGTACATCCACGTGCAGAAGAAAGAAACCGGACCATTCTCTTACACCATACACAAAGATAAACTCAAAATGGATGAAAGATCTAAATATGAGACAAGATACCATCAAAATCCTAGAGGAGAACACAAGCAACACACTTTTTCAACCCAAGCAAAAAAAAAAAAAAAAAAAGCCTACAAGTCAGATCCAGATGAAACTGTAATTTTGTACATCACCGTAGGTAAGAGGATTCATGCCATCCAATGGGGAACTGCAGCTGGTGTTTTCAGTTCCTTATCAAGACTTCCTGCTTTGTGGGTTTGGGGCCATGATGTAGAGCTGCCACTGGATGGAGCTTACCCTGAGAGAGTCGAGAGGGAACACACACATAAACAAAATGTGGTTCTTGTGAAATATTTTGGTCACCAAATGAGCAAAGTATCATTCTCATATGGGAGTTTAAATGGCACCCTTCTGAGTACTGATAAGTACATGTCTTACTAAACACTTTTAATCCTTCCTAACACCCAGTGAGGAAGGTGAGCAAACAGGCAGTACATGAGAAAATAGCTCCGAACTCCACTGTTAAGAAGAAGGAAGGATGGGGGGCCAGCTGTTATCGTGGCACTCTGCTACTTAATTCCCTGCCACTCACAAAGTAAGGTTCACGTGCTGATTTCTGATATTCAGGCTCCATCAAAAGACGGACTCAAACCCCCTTATCTCTTCTATATACACCATGATCCAGTTCATTTTTGTCCACATTAGAAGACTTCTGTTACACTGCAGGAAGTAGAGGTAGAATTATTCTAGTTGGGTTCTAATCTGTGTGACAAGTTGGCTATGGTTAGCCCTGATGCCTGGGCTGGTAATTTAGGAAATTAGCCAAGTGCTGACCCCTCCTTTCCCTCCCTTCCTTACTTTTGCACCTGAGCTTGAGAGGAGAAACCCGAGGCATGTTACCACAGCTGGGTGATAAAGGTCAACATCATAGGTGACGTATCATGTTGATAGTATGTGCCCTTGATGTGATGTGATGAGAATGGCATTTTATCTCTCTGGGCTTCCTCCCCAAAACCCATAGTCCCAGTCTAATACTTTGGGTTGACATCTCTTTTTTTATGAATGGATGTTAATTTTGATTAGATACTTTTCTATATAAAATTAGATCTGATTTTTCTCATTCAATGTGTTAATGTAATGTAAGGCAATCCTTGTCCTCCTCACCCCCAAATTCACCCCTCATTCCTCCCCATTCCACTCTACATTGTACAAGGGCTTACTCCTGTAGGATATAATTCCTAAGTTCACCAACATTTACCCGCCATTCTCATTTAGCTAACTGAAACACCATTAAGAGATTAGAACCCAGAAGGATAGAAGCAGTCATAGATTTTCTCCTCCTTCCTCTACATCACCTGGCATTTCCTTCAATGGCTACATATTCTTCATGGCTCCAGCTACATCAGATTGACCCATCATGGCTCTAGATTCTGCTGAATCCTGAACCCAGGTTCGAGTAACACGCTTTCCCCTCTTTGTTCTTCAGGCCTAGAGGTGGGAGTGATTTCCTTGTAATGCTAATTATTGGGCTTCCCAATTCTCCTCTATTTGGCTTCTCTATCACTTGCATGACCAATTCCTTGCATTAAATTTCCTCCATGTTAAATATTTATAGTGGTTTTGATTTTCCTGAACCATCCTGACTATTACATGTGGCCAATTATATTGATTGATCTACTAGTGTTAAACTTCATTGCATCCCTGGGTTAAACTCAACTCTGTCACCAGCAGTTAATTATGTTTAAGTTTCTTCTATAATTAGTAACAAAAATAAAATGAAATACTGCTGAACCCCGAAACTTCCTCCAAATACCATTCTAACTCTCTTATCATCTTTGCAGACTTCTCAAAATATTTTTACACTTCCTAGTTTTGAGATATACATTGAAAATCCTCCAGTAGCATAAGTAATAGAATGATCTAGTCGACTTGTTAAAAATTTGAGCAATACAGGGCGCCTGGGTGGCTAAGTCAGTTGAGCATCCTATTCTTGATTTCGACTCAGGTCATGATCTTGGGGTCGTGAGATTGAGCCCCATGTCATGCCCTGAGATCAGTGGGGAGTATGCTTTCTCTCCCCGAACTGGAGGATATTATGCTGAGTGAAGTAAGTCAATCAGAGAAAGACAAACCTTATGGTTTCATTCATTCGAGGAATATAAAAAATAGTGAAAGGGATTAAAGGGGAAAGGAGAGAAAGTGAGTGGGAAATATCAGAGAAGGTGACAAACCATGAGAGACTCCTAACTCTGGGAAATGAACAAAGGGTAGTAGAAGGGGAGGTGCGCCGGGGGATGGGGTGACTGGGTTTCGGGCACTTAGGGAGGCACTTGACGGGATGAGCACTGAGTGTTATACAATGTGTTGGCAAGTCAAACTCCAATAAAAAAATATAGAAAGAAAAAGATTTTCTCTCTCCTTCTGCACCCCCTCCAAAAAAATAAATAATTCTTTTTAAAAATTCAAATGCACATTAAGCTTATAGCATGACATGTGCAGTATAGCCCAAATGGATATCAAAAATAAATATATAGTCTTAAATAGATGCATCAGAGAAAAGAAGTAGTTAAAGTACCCAAGAAGTTCAAGAAGCTAGGGCATGAACATAGTATCGAACCCAAAGGAGTAAAAGGTTGGAAATAATGAAGATAAGTTTAGAAATAACAAAATAGAAAGCAGTAAGACCAATGAACAAAATCAATTCTTTGAAAATACACATAAAACAGACATTTTTTTTTTTTGCAAATATGACCAGGTACTAAAGGGAACTATCACAAGTAAACAGTGTCAGTGAAAACTGTACAAAATATAGTTGAAGAAGATATTAAAATGATGTAAAGACACAAAATAAATACATGATCCTCTCTGCATAACCAAATGTTAGATATGGAAATTTTTCTACATATGGAAGTTTTTCAGCTAATACGCTAAGAACGAATGAGAAAACCAGAAAATTCCCATTCTGCTACCCCCAACACACAAAAGTTATGATCATCAATGACTGCCAACTTCAGCACAGAGGACAATAGATATTATGTTCTTCATACTGGAAGTACGTAGCATTATCTATGTAGCAATCTTGTTTTTTTAAAGAAAGAAAATACAGCAGAATAACGCACATGCAAACTTAATTTGAACAAGTGTCTACCTGGGACTCTCAGTTTAAAGAACTAGGAGGCTAAGTACATGTTCTAGGACACCAAAATGTTTTGTTCAACATAATTCAGATTATGGGAAATGTCACAAAATTTGACCTGCCTTTTTTCCCTCAAGAACAATAACTGCAAGGAGAGAAAAGGGGGGTGTGGGAGAAAATCTATTGATTAAAAAGGACTTAAGGGATATAACAAAAAATCACCGAATATAGGCCATATTTCTGATTCAAAGAAACATAAAAAAAAATTTCCAGATAAGTTAAATGTGAAAAGTAACTGGATATTTGATACTAATAACTTCTTCAGATTTGTAGAAATGATAATTGTATTGCATCTATGTTTTACCAAAGATTCTTTGTCTTTTGGAAATGCATGTAGAAATACTGATGAGATGAAAAAGCATAGTGTCTCAGATGATCCTCATCTAAGTATTCATCTGATCTGAGTGTCTGAGGATCCCCTCTTCCATTGGCAGAGATGTGGGGAAGGTGAGGGTATATTGGAACCAGACTGGCCATGTACTAAAGAGGATTACTGTTGGCTATCAGGTATACTGGGTTTGTTATTCTATTCTCTACTATTGTGTGTGTTTTAGACTTTCTGTAATAAAGGTTTTATTATAAATATCATGCAATTACATGGGTGAAATCCTGGGTGAAATGGACAATATTTTTAAAAAGATAAGGGACCAAATCAGTCCATGGAGAAATAGAAAATGAGTTATTTAACTCATTTTTCCGGGCAAGCTCTCTATACCTCTCAAACCAGATGAACACCCCATTTCCACACTGAAAACACTTGAGCCAAGTTCACTCTTACAGTAGCAAATATCCTAAGTAAATTAATACCATATTCAGCATAGTAGTGAATTGAGTGAACAAGCAGGCTTGGCTAAGAAGTGAAAATATGATTTAAAGTAGAAAATACTTTGAATTGTCATTCTCCATGCTGACAAATTAAAGGGAAACATTATATCATGCCAATGGGCATGATAAAAGCCCTTGAAAAAAATTCACCATGAAAAAAAAAAAAAAAATTCACCATGAGTACAAGATAAAAACTTTTAACAAATTTCCTAATAGCTACTCCACACACACTTAAATGTGAAATGCAAGGTGCATTTCTCACTAATGACACGGATAAAACACAGATGTATGCTTTTACCTGTACCATTCAAAAGTACACTAGAACAGAGCCAGAACTATGCATATCAAAATAAATGACTATCAAAAAGGAAGATAATGGTGCATGACAATATGATCATCTATATAGAGAATTCAGAGAAATAGGTACATGGGATATCTGAATTAGTAAGAGACTTTAGAAAAATTGTGTATGCTACATCACTATAGCATGATGAAGAGCCTGCTACACACAAAAGTAATAACTATTTTGAAGATGTCATAGAACATATCCCATTCACAACAGAAGAGATCTAAGATCTTTATGAATGTTACTATACAAATTTACTGATAGATTTAGGTGAAAAAAAAAAAGCCCTGAATAAAAGGAGCACTAAACCCTATTCATTGATGGGGAACAAAAGGTTATAGAGATGTCTATTCTGCTTAGGGGTGGTGGAAAGGGAGGAGGGCGGGGCTGGGGGTGAATGGGTGATGGGCACTGAGGGGGGCACTTGACGGGATGAGCACTGGGTGTTATTCTGTATGTTGGCAAATTGAACACCAATAAAAAATAAATTTATTATAAAAAAAGAAAGTGAAAAAAAATTTCTTTTTTTATTTGTTTATTTTTTTATTTTTTTAATAAAAAAATCTGTATCTTTGGGGTACATCCCCAGCAGTGCAATTGCTGGGTCGTAGGGCAGTTTTATTTTTAACTCTTTGAGGAACCTCCACACAGTTTACCAGAGTGGCTGTACCAGTTCACATTCCACCAACAGGGCTCGAGGGTTCCCCTTTCTCCATATTCTCTCCAACATTTGTTATTTCCTGTCTTCTTAATTTCCCCCATTCTCACTGGGGTGAGGTGATATCTCATTGTGGTTTTTATTTGGATTTCCCTGAATGCAAGGGATGTGGAGCATTTTCTCATGTGTTTTTTGGCCATGTCTATATCTTCATTGGTCAAAGTTTTGTTCATGTCTTTTGTCCATTTCATGATTGGATTGTTGGCTTCTTTGCTGTTGAGTTTAATAAGTTCTTTATAGATCTTGGATACTAGCCCTTTATCTGATAGGTCATTTGCAAATATCTTCTCCCATTCTGTAGGTTGTCTTTAAGTTTTGGGGACTGTTTCTTTAGTTGTGCTGAAGCTTTTTATCTTGATTAGGTCTCAATAATTCATTTTTGCTTTTGTTTCCCTTGCCTTCATAGATGTATCTTGCAAGAAGTTTCTGTAGCCAATACAAAAAGGGAGTTGCCTGTGTTCTCCTCTAGGATTTAGATGGATTCTTGTCTCACATTTAGACCTTTCATCCATTTTGAGTTTATCTTTGAGTATGGTGTAAGAGAACGGTCTCGTTTCATTCTTCTGCACGTGGCTGTCCAATTTTCCCAGCACCATTTATTGAACAGACTGTCCTTTGTCCAGTGCAGAGTCTTTCCTGCTTTGTTGAATATGAGTTGACCATAGAGTTGAGGGCCCATTTCTGGGTTCGTCATTCTGTTCCATTGACCTTTGTGTCAAGGCCTGATATCTGGCATTGTGATACCCCCAGCTCTGGGTTTCCTTTTTAATACCCGTGGCTATTCAGGGTCTTTTCTGATTTCACACAAACCTTAAATGATTTGTTCCAACTCTCTGAAGAAAGTCCATGGTATTTTGATAGGGATTGCATTAAATGTGTAAATTGCCCTGGGTAGCATTGACATTTTCACAATGTTAATTCTTCCAATCCATGAGCACAGAATATTTTTCCATCTCTTTGCGCCTTCTCAATCTATTTCAGAAGTGTTCTGTAATTTTTAGGGTATAGATTCTTTACTTCTTTAGTTAGGTTTATTCCTAGGTATCTTATGCTTTTGGGTGCAACTGTAAATGGTATTGACTCCTTATTTCTCTTTCTTCGTCTCATTTGTAGTGTAGAGAAATGCCACTGATTTCTGGGCATTGATTTTGTATCCTGCACACTGCTGAATTGCTGTGTAAGTTCTAATAACCTTGGGGTGGTCTTTTGGGTTTTCTCTGTACAATATCATCTCATCTGCAAGGAGGAAGAGATTGACTTCTTCTTTGCCAATTTGAATGCCTTTTATTTCTTTTCGTTGCCTGATTGCTGAGGCTAGGAATTCTAGTACTATGTTGAATGGCATTGGTGAGAGTGGACATCCCTGTCTTGTTCCTGATCTTAGGGGAAAGGATGCCAGTGTTTCCCCGTTGAGAATATTTGCTGTCGGCTTTTTGTAGATGGCTTTTAAGGTGCTGAGGAATGTTCCCTCTATCCCTACTCTCTGAAAAGTTTTGATCAGGAATGGATGCTGTATTTTGTCAACTGCTTTCTCTGCATCTATTGAGAGGATCATATGGTTCTTGTTTTTTCTCTTTTAGATATGATCGATCACATTGACTACTTTATGACTGTTGAACCAGCCTTGCATCCCGGGGATAAATCCCACTTGCTCATGGTGAATAACCTTCTTAAAGTACTGTTGGATCCTATTGGCTTGTATCTTGTTGAAAATTTTTGCCTCTGTGTTCATCAGAGATATTGGTCTATAATTCTCCTTTTTGGTGGATTCTTTGGTTTTGGAATTAAGGTGACAGTAGCCTCATAGAATGAGTTTGGAAGTAATCCAACCCTTTTTATCTTTCAGAACAGCTTTAGTAGGATAGGCATGGTTTCTTCTTTAAACGTTTGATAAAATTCCCCTGGGAAGCCATCTGGCGGTAGACTTTTGTGTCTTGGGAGGCTTATGATGACTGCTTCAATTTCCTCCCTGGTCATTGGCCTGTTCCAGTTTTCCATTTCCTCCTGTTCCAGTTTTGGTAGTTTGTGGTTTTCCAGAAATGCGTCCATTTCTTCTCGATTGCCTAATTTTTTGGTGTATAGAGCTCATAATATGTTTTAAATTCATTTGTATTTCCTTGGTATTAGTTGTGGTCTCTACTTTTTCATTTGTGATTTTATGAACTTGAGTCTTTTCTCTTTTGTTTTTTATAAGGCTGGCTAATGGTTTATCTATCTTATTAATTATTTCAAAGAACCAACTGCTGGTTTTCTTGATCTGTTCCACAGTTCTTCTGGTCTCTGTGTCACTGAGTTCTGCTCGAATCTTTATTAACTCTTTTCTGAGTGAAGGTTTCATTTGCTGTTCCTTCAACTCCTTTAGGTGCCAGGATAGCTTGTGTATTTGAGTTTTTTCCAGTTTTTTTCAGGGATGCTTGTTTTGTGCTGTATTTCGCTCTCGGGATTGCTTTTTCTGTATTCCAAAGATTTTGAATGGTTGTATCTTCATTCTCATTAGTTTCCATGAAACTTTTTAATTGTTCTCTAATTTCCTGGTTGACCCTTTCTTCTTTTAGCCGGATGGTCTTTAACCTCTACGTGTTGAAATCCTTCCAAACTTCTTGTGATTCAGTTCTAGTTTCAAAGCATTATGGTCTGAAAATATGCAGGGGATGATCCCAATCTTTTGGTATCAGTTCAGACCTGATTTGTGACCCCGCATGTGTCACAAATTGTGGAGAAAGTTCCATGTGCACTTGAGAAGAATGTGTATTCAGTTGCATTTGAATGTAAAGTTCTCTAAATATCTGTGAAGTCCATCTGGTCCAGTGTATCATTTAAAGCTCTTGTTTCTTTGGAGATATTGTGCTGGGAAGACCTGGAATTTTCAGAAAGCACCGGGTTGAAGTCTCCAAGGATAAATGTTTTATTATCTAATTATGTTTTAACTTTGGTTATTAATTGATTGATATACTTGGCAGCTCCCACATTAGGGGCATAAATATTCGGGATTGTTAGGTCCTCTTGATGGATAGAGCCTTTAAGTATGATATAGTGTCCCTCTTTATCTCTTACTACAGTCTTTGAGATAAACTTTATCCCATATGAGGATGACTACCCCTGTTTTCTTCTGAGCACCATTTGAATGGTAAATGGTTCTCCAACCTTTCATTTTAAGGCTATAGGTGTCCTTAGGTCTAAAATGTGTCTCCTGCACATAGAAAAGAGATGGATATTGCTTTTTTAACCAGTCTAAAATGTGTCTCCTGCACATAGAAAAGAGATGGATATTGCTTTTTTAACCAGTCTGAAACCTTGCACCTTTGATGGAAATCATTAAGTTCATTCACGTTCAGAGTCACTATTGAAATATATGAATTTAGTGTCATCATAATACGTATTTAGTCCTAGGTTTTGTGGACTGTTTCTTTAGGCATTCTCTTTCTTTTAATTGTCCCCCTTAATATTTCTTGCAGAACTCGTTTGGTGGTCACATATTCTTTCAGTTTCTGCCTATCTTGGAAGCTATTTATCTCTCCTTCTATTCCGAATGTGAGCCTTGCAGGATAAAGTATTCTTAGCTGTAGGTTCTTCTCATTTAGGACCCTGAATATATCCTGCCAGCCCTTTCTGGCCTGCCAGGTCTCTGTGGAGAGGTCTGCTGTTAACTTCATACTTCTCCCTATATATGTTAGGAATATCTTGTCTCTTGCTGCTTTAAGGATTTTTTTTTCATATTTTTTTATTGGTGTTCAACTTACCAACATACAGAATAACCCCCAGTGCCCGTCACCCAATCACTCCCACCCCCCGCTCTCCTCCCCTTCTACCACCCCTAGTTCTATTCCCAGAGTTAGCAGTCTTTACGTTATGTCTCCCTTTCTGATATTTCCCACACATTTCTTCTCCCTTCCCTTATATTCCCTTTCACTATTATTTATATTCCCCACATGAATGAGAACATATAATGTTTGTCCTTCTCCGATCGACTTACTTCACTCAGCATAATACCCTCCAGTTCCATCCACATTGAAGCAAATGGTGGGTATTTGTCATTTCTAATAGCTGAGTAATATTCCATTGTATACATAAACCACATCTTTATCCACTCATCTTTCGATGGACACCGAGGCTCCTTCCACAGTTTGGCTATTGTGGCCATTGCTGCTATAAACATCGGGGTGCAGGTGTCCCGGCGTTTCATTGCATCTGTATCTTTGGGGTAAATCCCCAGTAGTGCAATTGCTGGGTCGTAGGGCAGGTCTATTTTTAACTCTTTGAGGAACCTCCACACAGTTTTCCAGAGGGGCTGCACCAGTTCACATTCCCACCAACAGTGTAAGAGGGTTCCCTTTTCTCTGCATCCTCTCCAACATTTGTGGTTTCCTGCCTTGTTAATTTGCCCCATTCTCACTGGTGTGAGGTGGTTTCTCATTGTGGTTTTGATTTGTATTTCCCTGATGGCACCCAAAAGCATTAGATACCTAGGAATAAACCTCACCAAAGAGGTAAAGTATCTATACCCTAAAAACTATAGAACACTTCTGAAAGAAATTGAGGAAGACACAAAGAGATGGAAAAATATTCCATGCTTATGGATTGGCAGAATTAATATTGTGAAAATGTCAATGTTACCCAGGGCAATATACACGTTTAATGCAATCCCTATCAAAATATCATGGACTTTCTTCAGAGAGTTAGAACAAATTATTTTAAGATTTGTGTGGAATCAGAAAAGAATCCGAATAGCCAGGGGAATTTTAAAAAAGAAAACCATATCTGGGGGCATCACAATGCCAGATTTCAGGTTGTACTACAAAGCTGTGGTCATCAAGACAGTGTGGTACTGGCACAAAAACAGACACATAGATCAATGGAACAGAATAGAGAACCCAGAAATGGACCCTGAACTTTATGGTCAACTAATATTCGATAAAGGAGGAAAGAATATCCATTGGAAGAAAGACAGTCTCTTCAATAAATGGTGCTGAGAAAATTGGACATCCACATGCAGAAGAATGAAACTAGACCACTCTCTTGCACCATACACAAAGATAAACTCAAAATGGATGAAAGATCTAAATGTGAGACAGGATTCCATCAAAATCCTAGAGGAGAACACAGGCAACACCCTTTTTGAACTTGGCCACAGTAACTTCTTGCAAGTTACATCCACAAAGGCAAAATAAACAAAAGCAAAAATGAACTATTGGGACTTCATCAAGATAAGAAGCTTTTGCACAGCAAAGGATACAGTCAACAAAACTAAGACAACCTACAGAATGGGAGAAGATATTTGCAAATGACGTATCAGATAAAGGGCTAGTTTCCAAGATCTATAAAGAACTTATTTAACTCAACACCTAAGAAACAAACAATCCAATCATGAAATGGGCAAAAGACATGAAGAGAAATCTCACAGAGGAAGACATAGACATGGCCAACATGCACATGAGAAAATGCTCTGCATCACTTGCTTTAAGGATTTTTGCTTTATCTTTGGAATTTGCAAGTTTCACTATTAAATATGGAGGTCTTGAACAGTTTTTATTGATTTTAAGGGGGGATCTCTCTATCTCCTGGATTTGAATGCCTGTTTCCCTCCCCAAGTTAGGGAAATTCTCAGCTATGATTTGTTCAAATACACTTTCTGGTCCTCTGTCCCTCTCAGTGCCCTCTGGAACCCCAATTAAAGGTAGATTTTTCCTTCTGAGACTGTCTTTTATTTCCCTTAACCTTTCCTCGTGATCTTTTAATTGTTTTTTATTTTTTACTCAGCTTCCTTCCATGCCATCACCTTGTCTTCTTTGTTACTCGCTCGTTCTTCTACCTCATTTTAACCCTAGTCGTTAGGACCTCCACTTTCGATTACATCCCATTTCATTGATTTTTAATTTTCAGTCTGATTAGATCTAAATTCTGCAGACATGAAGTCTCTTGAATCCTTCATGCTTTTTCCAGAGCCACCATAGCTTTATCATTGTGCTTCTGAATGGGCTTTCTGACATCAAATTGTAATCCAAATACTGTAACTCTGTGGGGGAGGGTACTGTTTCTGATTCTTTCTTTTGTGGTGAGTTCTTCTTTCTAGTCATTTTGCTCAGTGCACGGTGGCTAAAAATGAGTTGCGTTGGAAAAAGGAAGAAAAAAAAGAGAAAAAATAAAAACAAAGAAACAAATCAAGCAAGCAAGCAAACAAAAAAAAAAAAACAAACAAAAAAACAACAAGCCAGGGTATCCTGTGGTTCTGTATACTGTACATCCCTCGACTTGCCCTGGAGCTTTCCAGCGCTACTGGGTCAAGAACTTGCTCTTCCCCTGTTTCTTCAGCTGGTCTTCTGAGGAGGAGCCTGCTGTGCTGATTCTCAGGTGTGTGTACCTGGGGGAGCGGCCGTGCCCCCTGCCAGGAGCATGGCTCAGTTGGAGCTGTTGACCCGATGAGGACTCTGTCCACTGACCGACCCGACACTCCCAGTCACAGGTGACACCAGGAGTAGCAAACACACTGGCTGTGGCCAGCTCTCCAGCCCTGGTGTCAGTTCCCACAGTAACAACCACAGCTCCCAGTCTGCACTGGACTGGATGCTCCCGGGATTGGAGGCGCTGACCAGCACAGCTCAGGGGCACCAGCAGGTAGGACCATCCCTGCTATCCTGGCCCCTCCCGGCCTCTGCCTGTCCTGGCGGGAGTGCAGGATCCTGGGCTGTGTCCCCCGTTGCCCTGGGCTCCAGGACCTGCGCTGCTGGAATCCTGCTCCCAGTGCCGCACAGCCCCCTCTGTGTGGAGCCACCTCCTGAGCTGCTCCCAATGCCCCGACAAGTGCACACTCCTGCCATTTAACCCGCTCGGCCTGCGGGGTGTGGGGTGGTCTCCTCCTGGGGCGCACTTCCTCAGTGACCCCGGGAACCTGGCGGCTCCACTGCACCTCCTGGGATCCTCCACGTGTTCCCTGCGAACGCCTTTCCATCAGGGAATATTGTTAAAGTTCCTGCTTCTCTGGAACTGGGCTTTCATGTCCCAGGGTCTTTCACCGCCTCCCTTAGCCCAGCTCCTCTGGAGGCCAGTCCCCCAATGGATTCTTTTTTATTTATTCATTTTTTTTCCGTTTTCTTACCCTGTTAGAATTGCAAACTTGTCTCTCTATAGTGTTGCCGCTGTTCTCTTTTTAAATGTCAGGCCTATATCATAGGTTTTCAGTATGATTTGAAAGTTATCTATGTAAGTTGGTGGGGACAGGGGACTTGGGGACCCTACTCTTCCACCATCTTGCCCCGTCCTTCTCAACAACAACAATTTGTAATTACAAATGTGTTTACTTCTGAGAGAGAATAGTTTATTTAATCAGACTCAGATATAAAGGACACAGCCAAGTACATGGCTGAGAGCAGGGGCTCTACACCCAGGTGCCGGGGTTTGAATCCTGACTGCCACTCCCCATCTTTGGGATCTTGAGGAAGCTCCTGACCTCACTGTGCCTCAGTTACCTTATCTATAAACCATGCATAACATTTGTACCTAGCTAATGGGGCCGTCAGGAGGACAAAGTCAAGTAATCCATGTAGAGCACATACAACAGTCCTGGCACATTGTAAATGCCAAATGAGTACTCGTTAAAGTTGCAAATCCTGGTCTCACTCGACACTCACGTATGGCCTCAGTATAAAGTCAGTCAAGTAACAGAAAGTTTGTAAAGTGGGGGTAAAACTTGTACTTCATAGAGCTCTGGTGAACCTGAAGCCCCTGGCATCCTGCAACACATGGTATTGTAGTTACTGTCATCTTTGGGGCCGGCCCTGAAGTCCTCCCTTAGATCCCCCAAGGCTCCAGAGGGCACTCTTACATCTGTCAAATATCGCCCTTTGCCACCATCCAGTGGCCAGTTCTAATAAAATCCCTTCATGTCTGGAGCAGCTTCTGGCATCATCACACGGCACTGTTCATCAGTGTAGGGATCACAGGCATTTTCTCACTGCAGCCCTAAAGCAGCCCGGGCATTTTGGTTGTCCATGACCATACCGACTTACTGCAGGATACGTATATTGTTGTCATCACGATGAAAATAGCAACCTCTTACTAGAACTTTTCAATTTATACAAAGGGTCATGGAGATGATCTCATTTGCTAAAGCAAGTAACAAGGCACAATAGGCTTAGATTCTGGCTTTTGATTGAGCCCATGTAAATGTAAAAGCATGAAGCTACTATGAAAAACACTTAGAGGGGATCCCTGGGTGGCGCAGCGGTTTAGCGCCTGCCTTTGGCCCAGGGCGCGATCCTGGAGACCCGGGATCGAATCCCACATCGGGCTCCCTGTGCATGGAGCCTGCTTCTCCCTCTGCCTATGTCTCTGCCTCTCTCTCTCTCTCTGTGACTATCATAAATAAATAAAAAAAATTAAAAAAAAAAGAAAAACACTTAGAAAGATCCTAAGAAATTTAAACACAAAGTTATCATTTAACCTAACAATTCTATTCCTACATAGATACGCAAGAGACCTGAAACACACGTCCACACAAAATTGTGTGCCTGAATATTCACAGCAGTGTTTCATAATACCCTGAATGTGGAAACAACCTAAGTGTACATCAACAGATGGGTAAACAAAATGTCATACTATGTCATACAATGACCTACTACTCATGCATTCAAAAGGAATGAACTCAGCCATTAGAAATGACAAATACCCACCACTTGCTTCGACGTGGATGGAACTAGAGGGTATTATGCTGAGTGAAATAAGTCAATCGGAAAAGGACAAACATTATATGGTCTCATTCATATGGGGAACATAAACAGTAGTGAAACGGAATGGAGGGGAAGGGAGAAGAAATGGGTAGGAAATATCAGAAAGAGAGACAGAATATGAAAGACTCATAACACTGGGAAACGAACTAGGGGTGGTGGAACAGGAGGAGGGCGGGGAGTGGGGGTGACTGGGTGGCGGGCACTGAGGGGGGCACTTGACGGAATGAGCACAGGGTGTTATTCTGTATGTTGGCAAAGTAAACACCAATAAATATAAATTTATTATTAAAAAAGGAATGAACTAAACACTTAAGATAAAAAAGGAGGTACTGATACTTGCTTCCACATGGAACAAACTTTCAAATATTGTGCTAAGTTAAAGTCCCCCAAACAGGCAAATACACAGACGTAGAATGCAGATCAATTACTGTCAGAGTTTGTGGGTAAAAGGGAATGATTCCTAATGGCTATGGAAGTCATTTAAGTCATTCCTTAAAAGGGAATGACTCTTTTTGGGGTAATGAAAATATTCTGGACTGAGACAGTGGTGATGCTTTTAAAATCCTGTGAATATACTAAAATCACTAAATTACATATTTTAACGGGGTGGATTTAGTTATGTGAATTATACCTAAATAAAAATATTGTTAATAAAAAATGAAGTTTGTTCTCCTATTGGGGTATAGGAATGAGATGCCGTCTCCTACTCAAAAACTTGAATTTCTGTCATTTGGGAGTGTGTGGATTGGGTGCCTTTAAGGCAGGAACAGCAATGCTGCTATAGCCGCATTTCTTTTTTTATTTGTTTTAAAGATTATATTTATTTATTCATGAGAGATACAGAGAGAGGCAGTGACATAGGCAGAGGGAGAAGCAGACTCCCTGCTGAGTGGTGAGCCTCATGCGGGACTCGATTCCCGGACCACGGGATCACAACCTGAGCCGAAGGCAGACGCTCAACCATTGAGCCACCCAGGTACCCTACCCACATTTCAACAGTGCTAAGCCACAGTCCCTAAGGCATAGGGGGAATCCAGTCATTGACTATAAGATTCCCCCTTCAAGAAACAACTTGGTGCCCTGCCTTAAATATTGTGATTAGCTGATAGTCTCTATTAGCTTCTAAGGGATATGTCTTTACGATATAGCCAAAGTCACAATCTTCTAAGGATGGCCACTGGTCAATGAGTAAGCAATGAGTTTTATCCAGGACCACACACTTCTCAAAGCAAGGACCAGCTAGTGACTGAGAAATCTAACAGTACACATTCGGCAAACCTATAGTCAGATCATTCAAGAAAAGAGAAGTGTCAAATTATTCAAATCAAGAATGAAAGAGTAGACAATATATAAATAAAAAGGATTAGATAGGGATCCCTGGGTGGCGCAGCAGTTTGGCGCCTGCCTTTGGCCCAGGGCGCGATCCTGGAGACCCGGGATTGAATCCCACGTCGGGCTCCTGGTGCATGGAGCCTGCTTCTCCCTCTGCCTATGTCTCTGCCTCTCTCTCTCTCTCTCTCTGTGACTATCATAAATAAATAAAAATTAAAAAAAAAACCTTTATTAAAAAAGGATTAGATGGAAATACTATGAATAACTGTATGCTGAGAAAGGAGATGGCATGTATAAAATGTAGTTTCCTAGAAGACACAGAAAACCAACACTGACTCAAGAAGCAAGTCGGAATAGACCTATATAACAAGTAAAAAATTGAATTACTGATCAGACACCTTGTTTTTTTTTTTCTTTCTTTTTTTTTTTAATCAAATCCTTTTCTACAAAAAGAACACTCGGCACCACATGGCTTCACTAGGAAAGTATGCTTTTTAAACTTTTAATATTACTCTTTGGTATGTTGTGATGATTAACAGGTAAAGTAGTTGGAATGGTGCCTGGCACAGAGAGACTGCTTGGTTCGTATTTACTATAATTATAAAAAGTCTGAAGAAATTATAGCTGAAGAAATTAATGGGGTGACAATTCGGAGGCAAAAGCCACTATAAGTGTCTGTGCTGCCTATTATTACAAGAGGCTGGGGCATGGCAGTGTGGAGAGGTCTGATCAGAATCCAAAGAACCAGGACATAAAAGGACAGAAGGCTGGGGTGGCAGGCTGAAGGATAGGCAAAGAGTAGTTAGCCCTGGGAAAGGGCCTAGGAACCAGGAGTCAGGGAAGACCAGAAAGCAGCCTTTGGGGGAAGCAAGCTTGGTAACAGGAGTTGAAAGCAGGCATCCTCCCTGAAAACCTAAGAGGTTGGGAATATCCCTAGACCAATCTAAGAGATGAGCAAACTAAGAGCCATGAGTTTAGGTAATTGTTTGTAACCTTTCCAGGAGATTCTTGGGTATAATCTGAAACTGGGTCCCATATATAGAGGGCAGGGAGAGATCAAAGAAAGATGCAGGCCACTCCAGATCAGGAGATAGCAGGTTTAATAAACATGGGAACTTATATATGAGTCTTGTCTTGGGTGGCTGCAAGATGAGTCGATCTCTACATCTGCCCTCCAGAATCCTAAGAGTTTATCTAGAAGCCTTAACTGGGTTCATTCACGACTACCATCCAGATGGTCACAAAACCATGCGGTATCTTGGGGCTACGTCCTTTGGCAGCTTCTAGGAGCAGGGAAGGTAAGCAGAATGCACAGTCCAAAGAGAGTGGAGGAGGTGAGGAACCTCCCATCACTGGGGTCCAGCTCACGAGTAAACTGGAAGTCACGCCCTCGGTGACATCCTCCAATAGTAATTGGACCAAGACCCCATGAGAATTGGTGGAGCCAGTCATAATGAAATAAAATACACTGGACACAAGGGTGATGAATAGTCAAAACTCATTGCATCTTAATTTCTTTCCAATAGTTTCCAATTATCTATTCTCTTCAGGTAATTCACCTATATTATATATAAATGGTAGAAATATTAAATGCAACGGACTGAGGAGCAGTGATGCAGCAGAAGCTGTGAACAAAGCAGAAGATGGAGGAGAAAGAAAACACGTACGGGCCAGGGAGAAAAATATGTGATTTGGCAGAAAGGTGCACAGAAATATAAGAAGGTTCAAGATATGAAATTAAAAAAAAATTTTGTCATGGAGGTCCCTCGAGAGGTTGGCAGATCTTTGAACCAGGGCACAGAGGCAGGATTACTGCCAACAGGTTAGGGCAGCCCCTTCTCTGAGACAGGCAGGAAGGATGAAATGTGGCTTGGGATGGGGGAGGGAAGCTTGGAGCTAAGAGCCCATGATCGACTGACTGAAGTTCCAAAGTTCCCTAAGAGGAAATATTCATAAATAATACATTTATTTTTTTTAAAGATTCTATTTATTTAAATGAGAGACAGAGACAGAGAGAGAAGCAGGCCCCATGCAAGGAGGCCGATATGGGACTCGATCCCAGGACTCTGGGTTCATGCCCTGGGCCAAAGGCAGGCTCTAAACTGCTGAGCCACCCAGGGATCCCCAAATCACACTTTTAAAGATTAAACGATGATGCTGCAAGAAATTGCATTCCTGGGGCACCTGGGTGAATCAGTCAATTGAGCGTATGAGTATTTATTTTGGCTCAGGTCATGATTCTGGGGTTGTGGGATCAAGCCCTGTGTCAGGCGGCAGTGCTGGGTGTGGTCCCTACTTGGGATTCTCTCTCTACCTTTCTCTCTGCCCCTACCCCCACTCATGTTCTCACTGTCTCACTCTCTCTCAAATAAATAAATAAATCTTAAAAGGAAAAAGAAAGAGATTGTATTACTAAATCCTAGAGAAGCAACGAAGAGCAGCAAATTTTTACCAGCCCCACCTCTGCAAAAAGTCATTGTAGGGGCAGTGTGACAGTATTTCCAAATTGGACACGGCCACCACAACCTCGTCTTACAGAGACAGTGCAGCAGAATCATGGAGAACTTCATCATTGCTTGGGGGCAATTGTTAAGATGGAGACACTCTGCACTGCCCCGTAAGAGCCACTTTCCTCCTCTTCCATAATCTCGAGCCTTCCCTTTCAGCTTCCTGTAAGTTAACTGTCGCCATGGGACTAAGCTCTGGCCAAGCAGACACTGGTGTCATGAAAGTGTCTCGGGAAAACGTGTGGCTGCCTTCCCTGAAGAGCCTGTGGCCTGTGCCCTTTAACCTGCTTCTTCAGTTGCTCCTCACTCCTCTTGGCTTGGATGCTTACAGGATGGCAGGAGCTGGAACAGCAGCTTGGACCCTGTGGGAACCTTGGGAACCCTGCTGATGTATGGTGGAGGAAAGAAGACGGGCAGTCCTGGTGGCTCAGGCTTTTAGGGCCACCTTCAGGCCAGGTTGTGATCCTGGAGAGCGGAGATCAAGTCCCACATTGGGCTCCCTGCATGGAGCCTGCTTCTGTCTCTGCCGGTGTCTCCCCCTCTCCCTCTCCCTCCGCCTGTCCCTCTCCTTCTCCCTCTCCCTCTCCCTCTCCCTCTAGCTCTCTCTCTCTCTGTGTGTGTGTGTGTGTGTGTGTGCATTTGTCTCTCATGGATAGATGAAATCTTAAAAAGAAAACAAAGCAAGAAGCCAGAAGGACTCAGGATTCCAAAGCACTCGGTGGACGAACAGAACCAGCAAACCAGCCCTGAGCTATCTACCTGTGGCTTCCACCTGAGAGAGAAATGACCTCTCCTGGTCTGTGAGCCACTGTCTGCGGCCCCAACTAATCACGGCTACACCCCATCACAATGGACGCAGAAAACAAGTATCCCAGGCCCCTAAGGGCTCCCAGGGGCCCGACGGGCTAACAGACTTTGTTTCCAGCCCGGACAGAGGAACACTGACCACATTTCTAAAGCTTCGCAGTGACTTGAGGGAATGAAGGGAATGGAGTCAACAGTGAGGCTGGGTCAAATGGAGCGCAAAGGGGGTCCTATCCCAGGGAGACCGGGGTGTCTGCTCACCTTGCCAGAGACCGTGTTACATCCGCCAGACCACGGGGGTGCTAAGCCTCTGACCTCCGCTCTTCTCCCCTGCCCTCTCTTTCTCTCCTGCCTCACTGACAACACTCTAAAGTCCCAGGGCGCCTGGGGCCTCTATGGTGGAGTGTGTGCCTTCTGCTCAGGGCGTGAACTGGGGTTGAGTCCTGCATCAGGCCCTCTGCGAGGAGTCTGTTTCTCCCTCTGCCTGTGTCTCTGCCTGTCTTTCAGGAATGAATAAGATCTTAGGAAACTAAACCAACCCCAAGAGTCCTGAGGAGGAGAGATCAGCCTTCCCACTTTTCTGCGCCTGGTGTCTGACTCTGAGCCTTACCTCCCCCAGCGGCTCACAAGTTACTGAGGTAGGGTAAGACGATGCTGACAGTGACCAGGAGGATTCCAAACATGTAGGTGACAGTCTCCTTTCAGAATACTCCTCCTCATGTTTAACCTACACCCCCTTCTGCTTCGGAAGTTTGCTTGTGTGTGCGACAGCTGCAGCTCACCTGGGATTCCGATCAGTGACAGGGCAGGAGAATTGGCAGCCACGCGGCTTCTCCATGCGCGTAATGCCTGCCACGTGGCTCAGGGCAAGATTGGAGAGCAGGGGTCTCCCGAAGGCCGCTGCAACACACCTGCCCATTGCTCTGGAATGTGGTGTCAGGAGCGCCGCCGCCCCCCCAACACGCGGGATCCCCATCAGCCACCCTGCTGGGGACCTTCCTGGAAGGCGCACCGACGGACAGTGGTTGGTTGGGGCCAGTCTCGGATCACCACGTTGCAGTAAAGAGCGCCCGGGCGGGCCAGCCGAGGTTCTGCCCCGACCCACCTGCTTCGGGGACTCAGACCCCCCGTGGACTACTGAAAGGCATGAGTTCATCCTTGAGGCAGGGTTGGAAGGAAGAGATGGCGCATAGTCCATCTCAGAGCCCAAGGCTGGGACACGGGCTCGTGCAGTGTTCGGGCGCTGCTCTGTAAACTGCAGGAGCGGTGGGCAGGCGGAGGCAGCTGTGGCCTGGAGAGCTGGGCAGGGCTGACTCTGTGAACAGACTTCCACCCGTCTTCTAACCAGGATGCCACAAACGTTGTGCAGACCCTGTTGGCGGGCGAGCACGGACGTCCTCAGCACACGAGAACGAAGCCAGGTGGCCCCTACAGAGACCAAACCTACAGGTGAAAGCGCAGGAGATACAAAGAGGCTACCACTTTATGAGCTTTGCCCATGGGCCCGGCCCTTGGATAGATCTGCCCATGTCAAGGTGCGGGATGGGAGAAAGGGGAAATCAAGGTGGCAATGCCAGCAGCCTGGTAATGCTGGCATCCGGGAGCCCAGGTCTGTCCAGTGACAGTCACTGAGTTTGAATGACACCAGGGGCCTCGTACACTGCTAGGCTAAACAGTACAGTATTAGCTTTGGTCCCCTCTCGTCTTCCCTACCCGCCTCAGTCCCTGTGTCTCCACCTCACTCAGTCGTCAGGGTCCACCAATTCTACCTCAGAAACATCTCTAGCTCTCTTCCTCCCTTGGGCATTGTCTGCATTCAGGCCTTGATCATTTCTTGTCTTCTAACTGGTCTCCTCTCTCAGGCTCTTGCAATCCCTGCTCTACACTCCTGCTGGGGAACTTTCTAGAAGCCCTGACAGGACCACTGAGATAGGCTCTTGCAATCCCTCCTCCACACTCCTGCTTGGGAACTTTCTAGAAGCAGTAACAGGACCACTGAGATAGGCTTTGGACTTTCCATAGGTAAGGGAACACGTCTCCAGTGCTTCTGAACCGTGCTTCTGTGCGAGGACTCTGCTGCTCTCCCGAGTACTCCAAGGGTCCGGACAACAGTGACCTTGCAGGTTGCCACCCTGAGAGGGAGTTGGAAGCCAAGAAGTATGCAATGAAGCGCAGTGGGACAGGCAGAAGTGCGGGCCTCTTTCCTCCTCTGTCCTCTATGCAAATGCTCAGTGCTTTCCGACTCTTAAAAATAGTCTTTAAACTTCATATAGCACCTTTTATCAAAGGATCTCACCAAAGGAGCTCAAAACCATCTATTCAGACTCTTAAGCCCCATCCCTCTCTGAGCACTGCCCATGCAAAGGCGCAGGAAGGGACGAGACTGGGTTCCTGAGCTTCCTTGGGAGGTTTTCATGTCGCATCTGAATTCCTTCCTGGCTCCCTGAAATTCCAGGTAGAACCCCATTGAATAAGAAGAAAAGTAACAGCATCTCGTATGTGGGAGATAAAGGGGGTGGGGAGTGACAAAGAAAGGCAGAATGTAGAAGAACCGAATGGTTATCCATGGCTATTACCTCCTCTGGGAGAGTGGGCAGGGGCTAGAATGATCCCTCCATTCACTTCTGGGCTGCACGGGTTTTTATTATGTTTTTCTTCTTTATTTTTTTTTTTGCAAGAAGGTATAGCTATTTAGGGCTTGGGTAATATCAGAAAGAAATCTTTTAATAATGTCAAGTATCATGAATACTGATGAAAAGAGTAGTGAATTATTTCGACGGGTAGTATACTAGTTCCGAACTGTATGGCTTCACGTTTATGAGGAATCTAAAGAACAAAACCAATGAATAAACCAAGAAAAAACCAAGATGGACTCATAAAAACAGAGGACAAACTGGTGACCACCAGAGGGGAAGGAGGTGGGATGTGCCCATCACCTGTTAAAGGGCCTTGTGGCCATGTAGACAGAAGCTTCTAGCACCTCCGTAAAAGTTCCTGTGTGACCTAAGTATACCTTCAGCTCCCCTTTCTGGGTCTTCCGCACCTCCTGTGTACATGCAAGTCTCTCGTCATTGCTTCTGCTTCCCTCTACTGTCAGACCAGAGATGAAAGTAGGTTCGCTCCATGCAAATACAAGTGTATTAGTATGGGTCACACCAAGGAATGGTCTCCACACAGGAGATTGGGAAGGAGGGAGGAAGTGTTCTTTGCTTCTTCAGAATGTGGTGCTTTTCTTGGCAGGGGGGATAGAAGAGGGGTACGGTAGGAGCAAAGACTTTAGGACCCAAGTCCTGGCCCAAAAAGGGAAAGCCAGGAAGGGAACATGAAAGAAAGTTTGGTGCGAGGCTGCCACACATCAAGAAGTGTCACCGAGCTGTTTCCAGATTCTTTTCCTGGCACAGACTCTTTTCTGGAAGATGCTTTGGCTAGTTTTCTTGATGCAAAAATAAGTGTGTCAACAATATAGACCAAAAAGAACATGGAGAAGAGCAACTCATTATATTGACACAAACCAGGCCACCTAGCAATCACACAGTCAGCCATGCATGAAGTCCTACAAAACCCAGACAAATGCGGTCACGAGAGGGGGCTGCAGCAGGGGAGACCGGGACCCAGGGGCAAACATGCACCCCACAACGCGTTCCGGGTCATGTGTCCCATTTGAACACAGTGAGGTAGGTTTGTGGCGATCTGGCCGCACGGTGAGGAAAACCTCCTTTTATTCTTTCACTACCACAACCCTAATCACTGCTGCAGCAGGACAGGACTCTGGCTCTGGGCGCCGCAAAGTAGCCGTGCCTTATAGTCTCTCTGGAAGCCAGGAAAAGCCCAGAATTGCTAAGGTTAAGACAGTCTTTGCTTCCTACCCCCATCCCCGGGCAGATCGACTTGGGCCCAGGGTTACTATCCATAACCTATCCTCACCAACTCATGTTTAAAACACACGTGCATGCCCCCACACGCACACACACGGGCACACACACACACACAAACGCCCTGTTGTGCGAGGTCGGCCCGGCCCAACCCAGCAAAGGATGGGTCTGGTATGTAAAGTGAGGCCCATGCCCCAGGCCTAGAAGTCTGGATCAGGAATCCCAGGTTACACATCTGGACAACCCTTGACTCATCCCGGCCTCCCCCGGCACCTGTCCACCAGTGGGGCCTCTCCTAACCCTGCCTCCTGTTCCAGCTCTTCCTGTTCAGACCAATTTCCCATCCTCCAGTGGGGGGAGGTCACGTCATGGCGCAACTGACTTAAGACCTGGCGTCTCCCGTGGAACACTGCAAGTCGAGGGGTTCAAGACAACACTATGGCAGAAAAGCCAGCTCTAATTGGCAAAAACGAGGTCATTGTGTAGGCTACGCACTCCACATACTCGTTCTCCCTGCTGAGAAAGCACAAAGCATTCCTGCCCTGCAGACCTGGAGCTGCTGCCGACTTATCCCTGGGGTTGCCCATGTCCCTGAGAGCCCAGCGCAGGATCGAGGGACTTTGATCAACATACACAAGACACAGAAGCACAATATCTCTATTACACCAAAAGAGTTAGAAAGCACGAGATCCGTCATTCGCACACAGCTAGTGCAGCTGGCATCCTGCGGAACGTGGGGCCCAAGTTGGGGTTGTGCAAGGGAGCAAAGACAGAAAATCCTCTAGGCCAGGATGGCGTGGCAGTGAGCTTAGGAGCAGGAGCTCTGTGGCTCTTCCTCCCTCAAGCCCCGTGGAGGCCGTCACAACCCACTGCTAGGGACAGCCCTCAGCGCCCCATCCCACGAGTGGGTTATGACAAAGATGGGGAAGGAGCCTGCGCTGCCTCCGAGAGCCTCCCTCCCCACAGAGGACAGAGGTCCGTGGAGTGGGCCCACCAATCCGATTTCGGGCCTCATCTCTACACTCTGGCAGGGGAAGAATTATTCGTACACGTCCTTCCCTGAAAGGAAAACCACTTCCTGATCCAGGCCACTCGCAAAAGCCAGACACCTGGGGCTGGAGATTCAGGTTAAGCCCACGGGCGGGGAGGTGCAAGGAGTTTTCTCCAGAACCCTCCGGAGCATCTGCACAGAGTTTGTTTGGTGTTGCTTTGCCTAAACCCGTCCCCCTACCCAGCTGAGAGGGAAGCGGGTGATGCCAGGGTACCCTGGCCGGAGCTACATGGCAGAGCCAGCTGCCCCTGCCCACCCTGTCACTAGTTCTCCAGTCTGCCTACTAGTGCCTTCTCCTCCAAACTTCCCAATTAGCATGGATTTGCCCGCCCCGCTGGGGCTCAGCACTGGGCCTGTGGGAGCCGCAGGCCCACGGGAATCCTATTCTTGGTCCTCCAGAAAGGTGGCTGGACTTCCTGTGACCAGTGGCCTGCTGGGCCTTCAGGGGACGTGATGCTACCATGTGGACGATGCTCGGGCAAAGTGGCATGTCTCTGGCTAGGGGGCTGCTTGCATTCTGTGGCCCAGTGGCTGAACTCACGACCCCGGGCCTCCGGCTGTGGCTGCAGGCCCTAGAGAAGTCCGAGGCCAGGTGCTGAGGTTCCTCACCTGGTCCATTCCCGGTGCATCAGCTACATCAGCGGCGGATCTTGCCAGCAGCCACAGCAGGCTGGGACACCAAAGGGGCTTGGCCTGTGGGGACGGAAGCCGACTGGGGCTCGGGTGCTGGGCTCTCGCTGGGGTGGGAGGGACAGCGGCGGGGTTTGGAAATAACCTTCAGGAAGAAGGCCTCTGTGGGGAAGTATGCACCACGGTCTGGCAGGTAAATGTCAGAGAGGCCCCGCCAGCGTCTCATCCATTTCTCCGGCTCTAGCAGGTCAGTGGCACGATCCAAGGTGCAGGGACACACTCCGGGCTACCACCTTCGGCCCAGCACAGGTCCTCAGAAATGGTCGGGGGGCCATTTTGCTGGGATGGACCTCACTGCCAGGTCCCCGGAGGGCCAGGCCCACTGTGCTCCCCAACGCTCCGGGCAAAGGAGCCTCCTCCTCCCCAGGGTGGTCCTGGCAAAAAGGCCAAGCTGCTCTTCGGGAGTCCCTACTCCTCCGGCACCCAGGATGCACGGGGGCACAACGAGGGAAGTGGGGGCTCCAGACCTCCAACAGGAGGGTCCTCGTGGGGTTCGACCCGAGACTAGGCCAGAGGCAGCCTCAGCTTTCCCGGACCCCCTGTGGATGGCCACGGGGAGGCCGGAGGCCCCTCCTATGTCTCCCACCCTGGTCTGGACTCCGTGTCTTTCCCGAGTTTGGCGGGACAGCGAGGGCTGAGCTCAGCGGTGGGGGGCATGAGCCTAGGTACTAAGTTTGGTACGTCCACCAGAGGAGCTAAACTAGCCCCAGGTCAGTCCTGTTGGCATTGCCCACTCCTGCTGGTCACAGTCCCACAGCTAGTGGGGTGGAGACCTCCCGGGAAACCTAGCAGAGCCCCAAAATGACCTCGCACAGACCAAAGTTGGGAAGGACAGATGGCTCCCGATAGAAACTGATAGAACCGGGAGGCATCCCCACCCTGTGTGAGGGACCAAGCTGAGTCCTCTTCCAAATTGCTCTGGTGTAGCCCTAAGCCCCAGGGCCACTGGATGTGCCAAGAGGGACCCTAGGGAGGGAGGTGGGTGACCGAGGCCATGTGGGTCATCGGCCCTAATCCAGCAGCACTAGCGTCTGCAGGAAAAGCAAAGGATACGTGAACATCTACCTCCCCGCCACACCTGCACAAAGAGGCGAGGCCACAGGAGGGACCCATCGACATGAAGGCCTTCTCCAAGCCGGGACGAGAGGCTTGCCCACCCCGGAAACCAAATGTGTAACCCCTGGTTCTTGGACTTGGAGCCTCCAGACCTGCAAGAACATGAGGAGCTGGGGGACTCAGCCAGCTTCCCACACAGCAGAGCCCAAGCAGCCCAGAGCTCAAGAGGGGAACCCACGCCTCGCTTAGCACCAGAAGACCCGGGGCCCGGAAAACAGTTGTGACCACCTGTCCCCAATGTCACACAGCGGATGTTTCCTGGCCAAGGAGGAAGGAGCGCGGTCTTCGACCCTCGGAGCCCACGTGCGAGTTTTCAAAGAGCTGGAAGTCAAGCAGCCCACTCCCACATGCCCAAGCGCATGTGCCCTGGCTGCCAGGACAAAAGTTATGGGTTCCTTCCCAGTTCTGAAGCCCGGGAGTCGAAGTATGGTGCTGGCAGGGTCGCGACCTCTCTGTTCCTCCCATGGGTGGCCCCGCTCTTGCTGCCTCTGCATATGGGCCCCCTGCTTGTGTGCATGCTGTAGGCGCTGTCCCCTTCCCCACGTCCCCACCTACTCTTCCTGAGGACACCAGCCATATGGCTTTAGAGGTCACGTTCACTGGCTCCGCCCGAACCCCGTCAGCACTTGGGAGGCCCAAAGTCCAGCAACACACACACTCAGAGGTGCGGGCGTATGGTGGCAACACGTGAATCTGGGAGGCACGGCGATTCGGTCCCTAACAATGACCAGTGGACATCCCGGGAGTCAACAGGAAACTGGTAAATGCTTTGAAATGAACAAAAACTTCAGCAAGCGTGTTGAAACTTATGGGTTGAGGCCAAAGCAGCCCGGAGAATTCTCCAGCTATAAAGGCCCAACAACACAAACACAAACCCCACACACCTAGCCCCAGGCACAAGGAAGGGAGTGAGTGAGAACAGAATGCACAGAGGTGAAACAGAACAGAGAGACAACAGGGTGCCCGGCTGGCTCCGTTGGGGGAGCACAGCTCTGACATTGCAGCCCCACATAAACGCCATACAAAGACAAAGGAAATACAAAAGATTGAGGTGAACAAATGTTTGTTCTCTGAAAAGATCAAGAGACGTGAACCACCTTTAGCTAGACTCACCAAGAGAGAAAGAGCATTCGAATTACTCCCAATCAGTCGTGCACCCCTGTGGATCCCGGCGTGTGGCATCTGGAATAAGTTGAATGACAAAAAGGGTTGACAAGATGGGCTAGTGCCATGGGTTCAGGCAAAGACCCGATGGAGGAAGGCCGGGGATATATTAGGACACTGAAACCATTCGGTGCCACCCTGTCCCTGTGGCACTCCGGTGTCACGCACTTGTCTAAAGAGAGAGAGCCCACATACGAGAGTGTACCTTCGGGGAGCCTGCTTCTCCCTCTCCCTCTCCCTCTCCCTCTCCCTCTCCCTCTCCCTCTCCCTCTCCCTCTCCCTCTCCCTCTCCCTCTCCTTCTCCCTCTGGCTCTCTCTCTCTCTCTCTGTGTGTGTGTGTGTGTGTATTTGTCTCTCATGAATACATGGATGCAATCTTAAAGAGAAAACAAAGGCAAGAAGCCAGAAGGACTCAGGATTCCAAAGCACTCGGTGGATGAACAGAACCAGCAAACCAGCCCTGAGCTACCTGTGGCTTCCACTTGAGAGAGAAATGACCTCTCCTGGTTTGTGAGCCGCTGTCTGCGGCCCCAACTAATCACGGCTACACCCCATCATAACGGACGCAGAAAACAAGTATCCCAGGCCCCTAAGGGCTCCCAGGGGCCCGATGGGCGAAGAGACTTTCTGTTTCCAGCCCGGACAGAGGAACACTGACCACATTTCTAAAGCCTCGCAGTGACTTGAAGGAGTGAAGGGAATGGAGACAACAGTGAGGCTGGGTCAAACGGTACGCAAAGGGGATCCTGTCCAAGGGAGACCAGGGTGTCCACTGCCCTTGTCAGAGACCGTGTTACACCCGCCAGACCACGGGGGTGCTAAGCCTCTGACCTCCGCTCTTCTCCCCTGCCCTCTCTTTCTCTCCTGCCGCACTGACAACACTCTAAAGTCTAAAAGAACGTCACGTTCCCCACACGTTCTTGTCTTCTATCCCAACACCCTGGCCACACCCCAAACACATCTAACACTTCTGTGGGCTTTCCCTCCCCCACCCCTCGCACCAAGCGATTCTCTGCAACACCAGCTGGGTGTCCCGATTCCACTATTGGTTCACTTCCCACACTCTCTACCCGGAGACAGCACCACACCCCTTGGATCAGGGGCTCAGGCCCACAAGACCGTCACCCAACGTCGATGCCAGTCCCAGGGAGCAGGTCCTCAGGTTCCCCACGGCTCTGCCTGAGAGGGCTACAAATCAGAGGTTCCCTCGGCCCTCCCATCGTGGAGCTGACTGTTTGTTAGAACAGCTCAAGGAACTCAGAGGAACATGTTTACTCTTCTAGTAGAGGGCAGGAGTGGCCAGGTGAAGACAACACTGAGGGGAGGTCTGGGAGGATCCCGAGCACAGGCCCACCTGTGCCTGAGGACTTGGGTGGCACCACTCTCCTGGAATGTAGAGGAAGCCTGGAAGCCCCCAAACCCCATTAATATTGGGATTTCATGGAGGCTTCCTCATGCTGTCATGACTGATTATTGATTGCTTGTCCGGGCCTCCCATGCTCTGGAGAATGGTGGGATGGGGCTGAACGTTCCAACCGTCTAATCATGGTTAGTCTCTCTGGTGAGCAATCCCCATCCGGGGTCATCCGGAGCCCCCCTCGGGGCCCCTGGTTAGGACAAGAGGTGCCCCTCGTGCTCCTATAGCTTGGGAGCTGACAAGGGCTTAGGAGCCCTGTGTCAAAGCACAGGTCAAGGATTACATGGTAGGGCAAAAGAGCCTCCTAGCACCCACATGGACAAGGGCTTGAGGAGCCTGTGTCAGGAAGCGGGGGCAGACACCTGTGCAATGGAGAAAAAGACAGAGATGGAGAGAGAGTCAGACATAATATAGACACAGATCTAGAAATCTAGAAATCCATATATTCTAATTTCCCAAGGAGCCTGGAGCATCTGGAGCATCTTGTGGTGCCTCCAAGTAGGGACCTGGTTACAAAGAAACCAAAAACCAATAAACAAAACAAAACTCCAATCCAACTACATTGTTCATCAAAGGGAAACTGAGACACCCTCCAAAGAGTGACGCGGGAGCAGCTGACCGACCAAATAAAGTCATTTAGGAATGTAACCTACAACTCAAAGAAACATCCTGAGTCCCTAGTGAGAGAAGTACGTGATGGAATGGGAAAGGAAAAATTGTATGGGAGTAGACAAATTTGCCCTACGGGAACACTCTGGAGAACCAGGGTAGATACTCTGCCCTCAAAGAGGGGGAGCATCGTCCCTCACCCCAGAGGTGAGCTGTGCGGTGACCTCCTGCCACACAGGACAATGTGGAAGAGGCACGCCCAAGAGTCACTTTGCATTGGGGACACCTGACCTCCTCTGCCTCCCCCACAAGGTCAAGGTCAACATGGACAGAGGCAAACCCTCCTCCTAATCTGTCCTCACCCTCCCGACTGCGTGCTACAAATGCACTTTTCCTCTGTGCTCTTCCTCTCCAGAAGCTGCAGCCTCCCTCTAAGCCTGGAGAAATCTCTCCAACCCCAGGTGACAGACATCCTACCGCGCCTGCGACTAGACTTCTCAGAAATGGCAAGCTCATCAACACCAGCATCCAAGAGACTCCCGCAGCCAAGGGGAGGCTTAGGGAGACGCCGCGACCACCCACTGGGGTGGGGCACCCTGGACGGGATGCTGGAATGGAAACATGCGCAGCAAGCAGAAAACGGAGGCAATCTGAGGACCTGGTGACCTTGAGCTCATACTATCCCAAGGAAGAGAGCTCTCGAGTCGTAACTCGCTGACCCAAGATCTGCAATGCTAGTACCAGGGGAACAGGGGCGGCAGGGTCCGGAGACTCTGTGCAAGGCGAGCACACTTTCTGTGCACACGAGACTCTCCGACATCTAGTCCACGGAAATGTACAGAACTCAATGGATGATGAACACGTATTAAAAAGCAAGAGCCGAAGCCAACACACACATGGACAGGGCGGCAGGACACGTAAGGATCCGCAGGGTGACTCCAGCCTTCTGTCCCCCAGGCGGCTCGTTGCCAGACCCCGCTTCCACTCTGGCCTCCTCCGCATCGCGCACAACTCAGGACACATTCCCTCCACATAGGCCCTGGCCAGGTGACAACCCACCTTGCTCCTGCACAGCCGGACTGCCACAGGGGCATCCTCGGGGCCCAGGTCCTTGGCAGCTTCCACGTGGGGGTCCCAAGGGGCCTTCCCGGCACAGAGGTGTCTCTGCCGCCTGCATCTGCACAGAGCTCCTCGCCAACCTCACCAGTGGAAGAATCCCCCGCGGGCCCTGCCTGGCCTCTGAGGCCTTGTCCGAAGAGCCCACGGACAGCAAGGTCTCCTCCGGCCCTGCCCTGGCTGACGGGTGCTGGGCGGGTGCTGTCCTCAGCCGGGGCGTCTTGAGGACCCAGTTCAGCACCCCATGAGCCACCTGCTGATTAGTTGTGTCCCTGCAACCTGGAATAAACCAGATGCTCAGGAGGGGCCCGTCCAGGGAAGGAGGCATTAGAACATCCCTGGCAATGCAGTGGTGCAGGCGTCGTCCACACAGCCTTCAGCTGGACCAAACGGTGCTCCCAGAGCTCTGGGCAGAGTGTCCTCAGCAGGACAGGAAGCCCAGGGATGTTAGAGGCTGGCCCAGCCCACGGGACTCTCCGTGTCCCGTCCAGGGGCCAGACAGTCATGCTAGCCGGCTCCAGGCAATAGGTACCAAGTTTGCTCACTTGTGACCTGGGAGGGGAACGGGCCTGGGTAACACATCCTCAGCGGGAGAGCAGGACCTCCCTCCGTCCTAGGCCGGGGGATCAGAAGACGAGCGTTGCCTGGTTCCCAATCTCCACACCCGGGGATAGCAGACCTAGACACACGCTAACGACCGCGGGGTCTGTGGATGCCGTTGTGGACCGGGCCTTGTATGTCCGGGCGTCACTGTGCCCAACGCACAGCAATGTTTGACCTTGCAGGGAGACTATGCCCGTGTCACCATTGTGACCGTGTGACCCATGTGACTGTGCACAGGGTCAGCCTTGCGGAGCATCCATCGGGGGCAGGGGGATCCGTACAATGCCCCGTTCTGCTGAGCACCTGCCAAGGGTGAAGCCTGGTGGCTTGGGCCTCAGGGTCTTCCCTGCCATCAGTAGGAGTCCAGCTGTCCTCTGGGGAGGACATCGTACCAACACTCCACGTCCCATGATTGGGGGACCGTGGGAGTGCCGGGCACCGATGCCACCAGCAGCCTAATACAGGCTGCCACCCACACGGTCTCTTAGCGCCTCGGGGTCACCGTCATTCCTACTTGGATGGGAGGCCCCGGGGCCGTGTGGAGGCAGGACCGAGTGTGTGAGGAGGGAGAGGATCGCACACATACGGGGCGGGAGGAGCTGTGACTCCTCGAGGGTCGCCCTGGCATTCAGACTTGACTCTGCCCCATTCTGGCCCCTTCTCTACCAACTGACTGGGGCCCCATGTCGTCCTGCAGGCTCACTGCCCTGGAGAAGCTGTACATAGGCACCCAGCAGGCCAGCAGGTCAATACTCCACCCAGGGGGTCTCAGGAAGTGAACTGCATCCACACAGGGGACGGTCCTGGGGATTCTTGGCACACCCCCTCTCTCTGGGGGCGGGGCCAGTGTGGCTTGGCCAGCTCCGGGCCTGAGTACAGGCAGGGAGACCCAGGACAGTCCCAGGAATGACCCTAGGGCAGGTGCCAGCGGTATTTGTCACACAAGACAGGCAGGTAGAGGCCAGAAAACAGTTCAGAGCCCTGCCAGGGGTGTGCATTCAGAGCAGGCTTGGCCATCGCTGGGCTCGGGGGTCCTGAGGAGCAGGACCGCCGCCAAGGCGCCTCCTGCCAGGCTGTCAGAGCACCAATTAGGGCATTAGGAGAATGTTAGGACTTCATGCAGAGGACAGGGGACCTCGTGCATAATCCCCTGTGGCCTGGTGACAACTGCCAGATACCTGGCCGCTGTGTGTAAGGCAGACATTGTGGGACAGGACTTGGCACCTCGGAAATGCTCCTCTCCAAGGACCCTCGTGCTGGTGCTCGGGCATCCTGAGTACTGTGCACCAGCAGTCCATGGTGGCCTGGATCAAACCCTGGGCCCCAGCAGTCAATTCCCTCCCAGGACACCTTGCAGGGTCCCCGCATCCAGCCGCGACTGTCCCAAAGGGCCTGCTCCTGGGACTTGTGCCAAGGCCACCAGCCTCAGGATGACGGGTACTCCTCCTTCCCCCTCTCGTGGGGCAGCCAATCTTCTGCACAGCCTGCATCCTGGGGACCAAAGGCCCTCCTGCTCGGCTGCCTGCAAAATCCTCATGTGAGCCTGTGGCCTGTGCAGTGTGGGGGAGCATCCCGGTGACCACCGCCGTCACCCACTACACTTTCTTCTGCTCAAACAGCCCGTTTCAGGACCCTAGGGTCCAAGGCGGCTCTGGGGATGCCTGAGAAGTCCACACTCCCTCCCTGGCTCAACCTCAGGAAGCCAACCTGGCAGGGGCCTTCATGAGGACATCAGCTTCACGGAGCAGTGGCTATGACCCAGAAGTTCTCTGACAAAAACCACCAGGCACAGTCACCATGGCCACCAGGCTAGGAGTGTCCTTTACTGGCCCCTAGGATGTGCACCACGGGCGTGGCCTGGTCAGCACCCCCAGGAGCACAGGTAGGCAGACAGGGGATCCCCATCTGGGGACCCTCACAGCAAGATGAGTGCCTGTGAGCAGCAGCACTAGGGAGAGAGCGGTTGGCAGTTGAGAGACAGGACCAAGCCCCAAGGTCTTCAGGCTGAGGCCATGGTCAGGAGAGACAGGGCATGGCGGGCAGCAGGGGCCGTGGGGGGCTGGGCCCCAGGAGCAGGATGCCCCAATCCCGACCTGGCCATCAGGCTGCAGGCTGCCAGCCTCCTGAATGAGCCTCGTGTGGGACCTGAGGGGATTAATGGCCAGGTTTCAGGGACCCGAGGGTCATGTGGCAGGAAGGACTGCCCACCAGCCCTCTCTGTGGGGCACAGAGGCTCGTCTACAGAATGATCCCAAGTGCCCACTGGCTGTGGGGCGGGTGCTTCCAAGGCAGGATCACAACTGATTGTCACTACTTTGCACACTCACGTGGCTAGTGGTTCAGGGGAGCGATCCCTCCTCAACCCTAGCACCTTGCTGCACTTCCCGTGGCAGGAAACTCGAAAATCTCCACGGGCTGACAATGTGCTCTTTCCCCTGATGCACTGCCACCTGCACTGCCCCATTTCAGGAGAGACCGGCACACGGGACCACTGGTGACTGAGGACCGTTAGCGGTTGGGACAAGGTCCAGCATTACTGTAACATCCACCACCACACCCCCTGCCCTAAGAATTTCCTGTTCCCGTGACATATCCCAGGATGGGAGAGCAAGGGGAACCAAAGAGAAACTGAGCAGAATGAGCTGTCTGCACACGACCCTCCCAGACCACATAGGATTCAATGGCCTTGACGCTGGGGCAGGCTTCTTGCCCCACTGGGGGCAACTCAAAACTCCCACAATTCCAGGAAAAGCTCAGGGTTGGAGGGCTAGTGCAGGTCTCAGGGCACCCTCACCGCATTCCTTCGGGACACTGGTTGCTTGACACAGTCCCCGAAGACGGCGTGACCAAAGGCCCCTCGTGACCTCACTGCTCACACACAGGGCCTTGCAGGGAGCAGAGCTCAGCCGCTGTGTGGCCCTGAGGGAGCTGCCGGCAGGGATCCTCGGCATTAGACAGGACCCTTCTTTCCCATTCCTGAAAATCCAAATGAATGTAGGAGCACACATCGACTTTACTATGGAAAAAGTGGCACACGGCAAGGGTAAGAAGCAAAAGTGAACAAGGTTTATTTTCCTATTTCCACACTCCAACACTTGCCTGCTCCACTCTTGGCCTTTCCAATAGATTCCATCGCCATTGCCCTGTGATTTCATTCAGAACCCAAACAAGGAGGGAGGGTCTCCTAACTTGTTTCCAGGACATGACAGAACACTTAAATCTTGAACAGGGGAAGTACGAACATGACAGGGTGTGTGTCACTCACACACTGGGCTGCGGGAACCTTCTATCTCAAGGAACAAACATGGGGAGCTTCCTCACAGAAACCAAACTCTGAATGTCGGGGTCATCGCAGAATCCAGGCCCCCAGAGAGGCTCTTGGACCTGCTTTCCCCCTACCTGCCCTGGCACTTAAATCCTGAGAATGCCCAGGTCTTCCTCTTTACACACCCAACCAGACAACACGGGGAGGAAGCACCCAGAAGCCTCCCTTCATGCCAGCCCCAAAAAAGCTTGGAAAGGGCCTGGCTGCCCCTGGAGCTGCGGTCCCCTCTTCCTTCTCTCAGAATCTTTTCTCACAGGACCAGGGAGGACCCCAGGTTGTTGCTACCGACCTGGAGCATGTAGATCATGACCTGCAACTTGCTGGTTTCCTCGGAGGCCCTGGGCCCCCACAGGAACTCGTTGCGGGCAGGGTCGCTGCCCGCCACCTGCCGGCGCTCCAGGTAGCCTTCCTGCACCCAGACGTTGGTGAGGAGGTCCCTGGGCTCCCCATAGACGATGTGTTCTTGGCCATCGTACACCCCTATGACCCCCAGAGCCTCCCACACCTCCTCCTCGGGGACACACCCATCCTGCAGGAGGATCAACCCCAGGACCAGCCCCAGGAGGCCGGTCTTGGGCAGGCCCCACTGATCGCTCAGCATCCCATCCCAGGTGAGGCCCAGGATGGGGTTGAGGATGTAGGAGTGCTGGCTGGGATCTACTTCAATCACATCTAGGCCAAAGACCAGCCGCAACCAGATGGATGCTTGGGTCAAGATGGCGGGGAAGTCGTCCTGGTATTCTGGGGTGAAGACCTCCAGCATCTCTGCCTTGCTGGTGGGCTGCTTGGTGCGATACTTGAGGAGTAGGAACATCACCAGTGCAGCTGTCTTCATTCGAAAACTGCCCTCCACCAAAGGCTCCTCGTCTCCTGCCTCCCCTGGGCCACTGGGGCCAGGAGGCTCGGGCTGGCCAAGGACACCAACTGCCCCACCACTTGGGGAGGTTTCGGCACTCTGAGAGCCCTGGGGATCACTTAGGGCCCCTGGAGCAGCAGACCCCTCCTCTGGGGGGGCAAAGACCATGCCAGAGGACAAGGAAGGGGAAGACGAGGAGGACCAGGAAGAGGAGGAGGAGGAGGATAGAGAGAGATGAGATAGGTGGTATGGGGGAGATGGGGTAGAGGGGGGAGGTGGAGCCTCCTCCTCCCCTTCCTCCTCCTCCTCAGCCCCAGACAGCTGGGCATCCACCAGGCCCTGGGCCTCCTCTAGGTCTTCTCCCTTCTTCGAAAGCTCGCTGCTCTTCCCTAGGGGCATGATGTCAGATTCAGGCTGAACCTGAAGAGAGAGGAGGGAGAGCTTGTCAGGGGGCAGCCCGGCCAAGATACCCCGAGGTGCCAAGGCTGACAGGGGGCTGTGCCGGGCTCCCCTGCAGAGGGCTCCCCTGTGCTGGGCTGGGAGAGCCACTGACATCAGGCTCAGAGAGAGCGTGCACCTCACCTGGACAAGTGGCTCTGGCCCGTGCCTCCTCTGCTCTGTGTCCTGAGGGACCCGCGCCTCAGACCGAGGCCTCCGCTGCCAGTTCCTGAAGTCCCTGCACGAGGGAAGGAGGAGGGTCCTCAGGATGCAGACTGCCAGCCCAGCCCTGGGGCCCAGTGTGGACAGGACGGCTGGCTCCCACTCTGGGATGTCCCTTGCAGTCCAGGAGGGACGGTCCCCGCCTGGGCCTCTCAAGGGTCTGCCCCGGCCCTGTCCTTCTCAGGCCAAATGTCCTTGCAGGAACACAGGGCCCCGACCCTGCACAGGAGGAAGCCAGGTGCCCAGCCCTGGCCACACCTGCCAAAGTCTCCAGGACTCCTCTTGGATCATGCACAAGGGATGGCCCAGCTCCTGCTTCCATCTGGGCTAGGATGGGGCATCTCTCGCTCTTCACCTGGACCCCATATAACCCTGGGAAGACTCCCCAGCTAGCCCTGATGCCACCCTCCTTGCCCTTCCTTTCAAGGGCCCCTGACACGACCCCTCACCAGCCAAAGTCCAGAGAAATCAGTCAGCCCACCCGTCCTGCCTCTCCCCATGGCCCACACAAGCAGTCGGGGCGGCCTGGTCCCTAGGGATCCTGTTGTGGGAGGCATCCCCTCATTTCTCACCTTGACCCCCGCCAGGTCCTGGACCAGGGCCAGGGCTAGGCACCCGCTTCATCTGCTGATCTGAGTAGACCCTCAGGCCCTGGCCCTCCCCTCCCTGAGCCCAGGGATCTGTAGAGGAGGAGGGGCTCCTTGGGACAGGCCCCACCCCGGTTTCCCTTCCCAGGGCTACCAGGGAGGGTACCAAGATTTCTGAACCATCCCCTTCTGTGCCTGAGGGCTGGCTTAGGAGTCACTCACCCCCTCAATGTGGGGTGGGTGGGGGTCCTCACACTGACTTCTGGCAGGCTCTGAGAGTCCTGGGCGTCTACCCCCCAGGTGGGCTTGCCCACAAGCTCTTAATGGGACCTCTCCCAGTGGGGTCCTCACCTCCATCAGAATTGGGAGAGGAATAGGAGGAGGTACCCTGTCATGTCCTGTGTCCCCATCCAGGCAGATCACAAACACAAACCCCCCAGACTCCCAGCAAGATCAAGAAGGGCTGGCCTGTTGCCCGGCTCCTGTGTCCTGGGGGTTCATGCCCTCAGGCTCCTGAGAGTGTCCTCAGGATTATCCTGCCAGGGCCTGCTCTTCCTCCGGGCCCCCATCCTCCCATAGAGGACATGTGCCCCTCACACCAAGATCATACCAACCCCAGTTCAGCCCACCTTCCTGCCGCCCACCCGCCCCAGGGACAAGTGAGCATTCCACTGAGGGCCAGCGCTCTCCCATCCTCCGTGGGCTGCCCACAGGTCAGTGCCCCACTCCTCTGCACTGGCTTTTTTGCTCATGGGCCGGGTGGGGCCAGCAAGGCCGTCCACAGGGTCCTCACCCTGACTCCCCGCAGGCTGTGTGCCCTCCAAACACACCCTCTCCAACCAACCCCAAGACCCTGCTCCATTGAAGCAGAAGCCCTCAGGCCCTAACACCCAGACGTGGACATCAGGACGGCAGCATGGGCTCATCTTGCACGGGGTCCTCCTTCCTCCCTGGACTGCACGTGCTGGGGCCCAGGGTCCCTCAGTCCTCGCTGTGGTCCTCACCTTCAATCCCCTCAGGCCCCAGGTCGGCCCTGGGCAGTCTCCAACCCCACTCCTTCCACCAAGCCCCCAAGCTCTAGGAGACTTGGCTGCCAAGCCAGAGCATGCCCCAAGTGGTCATTGGGCCCCAGGGGCTCCCAGGACCCATTCTAGGCTGCGTCTCTAGGACTGCAGTGCCCCTGCAGCCCTGGACTTGGCTGCCAGCCACACGTGGGCCATTGCCCCCCACCCCACCCGACCGGACCCCACCACCGCCCACACCCTGGAGGCAGTGCTCCACCCAATGGCCACAGGTGTGGGAGGCCCCATCTCACAAGCCTCCACGCAGTTCGGGACTTGTCCACCACCCGGCAGCCTCCCAAGGCTGAAGCAGGGGCAGGGCCGTATCGCTGGGGGCTCCCTGGGGACCCACTCCCTCGGGGGTCTCAGTCCCTCGGGGGTCCTCGCCTCCAGCCCTAGCAGACCCCGGGCCCCTGGCGCAGACTACCGGAGGTCAGGCCGCTCACAGTCAGGCCCTCCCCTCCTCTCAGACCCCACCGGGGAAAGGGAGTGACTGTCTTTCCATCAGGACCATGACCCAGCCTGGGGGCTTCCCAGGGCTCACAGAGGGGGCTGAGCTGGGGGGCGGAGGACAGACTCCCTGGGCCCTTCTTCCCCACCCCTGCTGGCGGGGCTCCCTGGGCGCCTGGGCCTCTGCCTGGCTCCACTCGGCCTGCCTCCCAGGACTGACTGTGGACTGGGGTGCAGGGTCCGTCCGTCCTCCATGGACATCCTCGCCAGGAACCCAGCAGGACCTGGGCCCACCCTCTGCTCCCTCAGGGAGGCCCTGCTCTGAACACCAGCCCCCTGGTCTCTCAGAGCCCGGATGCGGAGGGGGGCCTCACCACGTGTTCCCAACCCCCCCCACGACCTTCCCGGGCCAACTCTGGGCTGGGGTGCGGGGTCCCCTGGGCATCTTCCGCATCCTCACCGGGATTCCCAGCAGCACCCGGGGCCCTCCCCTCTGCCCACGTGTCCTAGGTCCTGCTCCTGATGCCAGGTGCCCCCAGTGCCTCAGGAGGCCCGGATGTGGAAGTCTGAGCACCCATATTCCCACGTGAGGGCAAGTCCCTATCCCCCGGGGGGGCTTCACAGCCCTTGTGACCCTCCGACGGGTCCCGTCTGTTTCCCTCAGGGTCCATCCCTCGCCTCCCCTTAGCCCCGGGACCCTCCCCTCCGCCCTCAGCGTCTGCTCCCGCCACACAAGGCCTCAGGCTCTCGGGTACCCGGATGTGCCAGGCCTGCCTCACCCGCCGCCACCATCTGGCCTCATCCCGCTCCTTCGTGGCCTTCCCGGGCTCACCGTGGGCCCTGCCCTCCGCCGGGACCCCTCTGTCCCCCTCAGGGTCCATCCCTCGCCTCCCCTTAGCCCCGGGACCCTCCCCTCAGCCCTCAGCGTCTGCTCCCGCCACACCAGGCCTCAGGCTCTCGGGTACCCGGATGTGCCAGGCCTGCCTCACCCGCCGCCACCATCTGGCCTCATCCCGCTCCTTCGTGGCCTTCCCGGGCTCACCGTGGGCCCTGACCTCCGCCGGGTCCCCTCTGTCCTGGGCTCCTGGGTCCCCGCCGTGTCACCGCGTCCCCACCGGCACTCCCTGTGTCCCTGCCCCTCTCAGGCCACTGCCCCAGGCCCTGGCATCCAGGCCTCAGCTCGACGCCGCGGCCCCGCCTTCCCCCGCGTGGTCTCTCAGGGTTCAGAAAGGGCCCCCCCACCCCCCGCCGCCCTCCGGGGCCCCTCCCCCGCCCTCGGAGCCCCCTCCCGGGGCTACCTGCTGCCCGGCTGCCGCCGGCCCGGGCCTGGCCTCCTTCCAGGGGACCCCAATGCGCCCCCCACACGAGGCCCTCCGCTCCCTCAGACCTCCGAGGCGGAAGTCGGCCCACGTCACATCCGGACCCCGTGCCAGGGGTCCCTAAGGGCTGGTTGCACGTCCGCGGGAGATGGGCTCCCCGTGGCAGGGGTAGGAGGACACCTGTGGGAGGCTCCCTGGGTCCTCTCGCGGGTCCTCCCTCCCTGGACTCGCGAGATCTGCCTATTTTCCTGTATTTTATGTGTTTAATAAGTCAAATTCTTTTCTCAGTACAGACACATGGGCACTTCTATTACACTTTGGGTTAAAATACAACACAATTGTATATATTTGTGTTGTTTAACTTGTTCCAGGTTTGGCCACTGGGCGCTCTTCCTGTTAGCTCCCTCTGTGTATACCTTCGTCACGCCCCTGGCAATGTTTCCATTGCTTTGTTTTTATGTATTTTTTTTTTTAGCATTTCTTTATTTTCAGGCACTACAAGGTGCTTCCGGCTCATCTTGCATATTTCCCTGTCCCATTTCTAGAATCAGCAATTCTTCCATGGAGCCCTTGTTCCATTTACCGTAGTACAGTATGAGAAACATAGGTCTGTGCACTATGTACACACATTGCATCTGTGGTCATTGCTCCTACGGCTCCTTGGCTGACAAGGAAGAAATTACATGTGTGTTCACTACCCTGTGTGTATTCACATATGTATACAAATTTTAGATGTAATCATCTATATGTGCATTAAGCTACATAAGAGTTTTTACTGATGTTTTTGGCTCTAATCCTCCACCACCTAGATCACTATAGCTTCCTCCTCTACGGTGAAAAACCTTGAGATTTGGATGTTGTTTATATGTCAGTGTCCTGTTGTCTCTGCTGGGTAGCCCCCAGGGCTTGGTAATCTCTGAAGGAGCTGCTGAAACAGAATTTGTGGATGGGCTAAGCATCAGTTCAGCTCCAGAACTCCCTGGAACCTCATCAAAGTTTTGCCTGCCCTCTAGCCTCTGGACTCTGATAAGCCTACCTGGCCCCTGTCTATGGAGCTCTGGAAAGGTCAAGAGTACCCGTTATTTGACTGTATGAACTGGTGAACAATTCAACTTTTGATGCTTTTGGGGGTTGAGATCACCTGTAACTAACTTTGGTCTTCCTTATCTGTCTGGAAAGTATTTCTTTCTACCAGAGCATGAGCTACAGGGTAAGCTGGACCCCAAGATGAGTCTTTGTTTCCTCACCTTTATTTAGCTTTATGACTCAGGGCATGTTATATGAGCTTTTGGTGCCTCAGTGCTTTTTCTCTGTTCTGTATTTGAATAGTCACTGGGAAGCTCCTCGAGGCTGGCAATTAGACTCTACCCAGAGGGAGGGCAGGATAGCTGGATGAAAAACAGACCCCCCTCAGATTCGACAGCTGACAACCCTGCTATATGTTACTCATCCTTAAAACCAACTTATATAATGATATACATTCTCCAGTGAGTGTTAGAAACCTAATTAGAAATTGAGAAATGTGCCCAAGTTCTCAGATTAAAGGTGATACATCATGGGAAATCATGAGTTGATACTTTGATTGATTATGATCAATCAAGTAATAATGATTCTCTCAAGCTGTTCCTTAAATAAATACCATAACATTGCCTATTTGAAACTCTGCTATGGTGGAAAGTGTGACTGTTTTCCATAACAATACTAGATGAATGCTGAAGGTATTGCTCTAATCACAAAAACTCTCAAATTGACTGGAAATGAAGACAGTATACTAGGTCACCTTCTGTGATGTGGTGTAGCGTGGTATGGCCTAACACAAACTAAAAGAACACCTGCAAAGATTGGGATTTCAATTTTGATTCGATACATTGAATGAAATTTCCATGAAATCAGTATGTGACAGCTAAGAAAAGCTGGTTCATTGAAAAGACCAAAGATTTTGACAAACATTTAGTAAGAGAGAGAGAAAAAAAAAGACTCAACTACTAATATAAAAAAAAGTTGGGGTAGTATTACAGATCTTTTTTTTTTTTTTTTCAGATCTTTTTTTTAAAGACGGTTTTATTTATTTACTTATGAGAGAGGCAGAGACATAGGCAGAGGGAGAAGCAGGCTCCCTGCGGGGAGGCTGATGTGGGACAGGAAGCCAGGACTCTGGGATCATGCCCTGAGCCAAAGGTAGATGCTCAACCCCTGAGCCACCCAGGCACCCCAGTATTATAGGTCTTAAAGAAACAAACAGGATAGTAAGAGAGTACTCTGAACAATTATACTCCAAGAAATTATATAACCTAAATGAACTGGGTATATTTTTAAAGACATAAACAACTAAAGTAACTCAAGAGGAAAAGAAAATTCAAACAGATCTAATAGGTAAGGAGAATGAATCTGTGATCAAAAATGTCAAAGAAGTAACATCCCAAGACCAGGTGACTTCACTCATGGATTCCACGAATACTTGAAAGAAAAATTTATACAAATCCTCAATTTCTTCCCAAAATATGGAAGTGGAGGGAATACTTCCTTTCTCGTTCTGTATGTGAGGTCAGCAATATGGAGGTAGTAAAGCTTGACAAAGACATAAAAAAAAAAATAACTGACACACTTACATGATAAAAAAAAACTTTCAACAAACTAGAAATAAAAGAAAACTTTAACATGATTAAAGGCATTCACGAAAAATCCACATCTAACATACTGAATGGTCAAAGACTGAAATTTTCCCATTAAGCCAAGAAATAAGAAATAAACCAAGGGGCACCTACGTGGCTCAACCGGTTAAGCAGCTGGCTCTTGATTTCTACTCAGGTCATGATCTCAGGATTGTTAGATCAGGCCCTGCATTGGGCTCCATGCTCAGGGCCGTCTGCCTGAGATTCTCTCTCTTCCTCTTCCTCTCCCTCTCCACTGCTCTCTCTCCCTAAAATAAATAATAATATTCCTTTAAAAGCCTAGAATGCCTGCTTTTGCTGCTTTTATGTTATTATACTGAAAGTGCTAGCCAGAGTGATTAGGCAAAAAATATTTTTTAATAAATAATAAATAAATAATCATAATAATAAAGATAAACTATGTGGGGAAAAAAGTAAAAAGAAAAGAATTAAAAGCAGAAGAAAATACTTAAAAATACGTTTATCCAAGGAAATATAAGACATGTACATTACAACTTACAACATATTGCTCGAAGAATTTAAGAAGATTTCAGTATTTGGAAAGATACCTTGCGTTCATGGAGTTGAAGACTTAATTTTTTTAAGATAGCAGTTGTATTAAACCAATTTACAGATTGAATACAATCCATATAAGAAATCCCAAAACCTGTTTGAAGAAATGGAAAAGCTGATTCCAAAGTGTATATAAAGGGACGCCAGGATAGCTCAGGGGTTGAGCATCTGCCTTTGGCTCAGGTGGTGAAACCATGGTCCTGGGATATAGTCCCGCAGGGAGTCTGCTTCTCCTTCTGCCTATGTTTCTACTCTCTCTCTGTGTCTCTCATGAATAAATAAATAAAATATAATAAATAAATAAATAAATAAATAAATAAATAAATAAATAGTATATGGAGTGCAGATGCCCCTTTGGATAATTATGTTGGTATCGTTTAGGTAAATACCTCATAGAAAAGAATCAAGATGTCCATCAATAGAATAATGGAAAAAGAAGATGTGATATATACATATATATATATATTCCATTATATATATAATATATAAATTTATATAATGGAATATATATATAATGGAAGATAGATAGATAGATAGATAGATAATGGAATATTACTGCCTGGAACATTGGTAGTAGGAATAAAAAATAGTGCAACTTTAGTGAAAGATGTTTACACTGGTAAAAGTGTATCAGATTGTCAAAAAGTTAAACTTTATATTTTATATTTATAAATATTTATATTCATATGTTTACTTTAATTTGTATGACTATCAATTCCACTCCTATCTATATACTCAAAAAAATGGAAAACAGACCAAGGTCAGGATGACAGCTCCCCATGTGATGGTATTTGGAGATAGGCCTTCGGGAGACAGAATTAGATGAGTTTATGGTGGTGGGATCCCCCATGATGGGATTAGTGTAATTATACTATCTTTCTTTGTGTGAGCACGGACAAAAGGACATATGAGGATGCAGAACAAAAGTGCCCATCTGCAAGCCAAGAGGGATTCAACTGAAATCAATAGATTTCCCACCACATCACCCTTTTCTCCCCTTGCAGTTATTGTTCTTGAGGGCAAAAAGCAGGTCAAATTTTGTGACATTCCCATAATCTGAATTATGTTGAACAAAACATTTTGGTGTCCTTAAGCATGTATTTTGACCTCCTAGTTCTTTAAATTGATAGTCTCAAATAGACACTTGATCAATTTAAGTTTACATGTTTGTTTTTCTACTGTATTTTCTTTTTTAAAAAATAACAAGATTGGTACATAGATAATGCTACATACTTCCATTATGAGGAACATATTATCCATTGTCCTCTGTGCCGAAGTTGGCACTCATTGATGATCATCACTTTTATTTGTGTGTTGGGGGTTGCAGACTGGTAATTTTCTAGTTCTCTCATTTGTTCTTAGCGTATTAATTGAAAAACTTCTATGTATAAAAATTTCCTCATCCATCATTTGGTTATCCTGAGAGGATCATGTATTTATTCTGTGTCTTTACATCATTTAAATATATTCTGCATCTATATTTTGTACAGTTTTAACAAACACTGTTTACTTGTGATTTTTCTCCTTAGTACCTTGTCATATTTGCAAAAATATGTCGTTTTTTTTTTATAAATTTTTATTTATTTATGATAGTCACAGAGAGAGAAAGAGAGGCAGAGACAAAGGCAGAGAGAAGCAGGCTCCATGCACCGGGAGCCCGACGTGGGAATCGATCCTGGGTCTCCAGGATCGCGCCCTAGGCCAAAGGCAGGCGCCAAACCGCTGCGCCACCCAGGGATCCCAAATATGTCGGTTTTATGAGTATTTTCAAAGAGTTGGCATTTGTTAGTTGGTCTTACTGCTCTCTAAGATGTTATTTCTACACTTATCTTCATTATTTCCAACCTTTTACTCCTTTGGGTTCAATACAATGTTCATGCCCTAGCTTCTTGAATTTCTTGGGTACTTTAACTACTTCTTTTCTCTGATGCATCTATTTAAGACTATATATTTATTTTTGATATCCAATTGGGCTATACCGCACATGTCATGCTATAAGCTTCATGCGTATTGTTTGAATTTTTAAAAATATTTATTTATTCTTTTTGAGGGGGTGCAGAGGGAGAGAGAAAATCTTTTATTTTCTATATTTTTTATTGGAGTTCGATTTGCCAACATATAGTATAACACTCAGTGCTCATCCCATCAAGTGCCCCCCTCAGTGCCCATCACCCAGTCACCCCTTCCCCCTGCCCACCTCCCTTTCCACTACCCCTTGTTCATTTCCATTTCCCCTAGTTAGGAGTCTCTTATGGTTTGTCACTCTCTCCGATATTTTCCACTCATTTTCTCTCCTTTCCCTTTTAATCCCTTTCATTATTTTGTATATTCCCCAAATCAATGAAAACATATAATATTTGTCTTTCTCCAATTGACTTACTTCACTCAGCATAATACCCTCTAGTTCAGAGAGAGAAAACCTTAAGGAGACTCCCCACTGGTCACAGGGCCCAACATGGGGCTCAGTCTCACGACCCCGAGGTCATGACCTGAGCCGAAATCTAGAATAGGATGCTCAACTGACTTAGCCACCCAGGTGCCCCTGTATTGCTCAAATTTTTAACAAGTTGACTAGATCATTCTATTACTTATGCTACTGGAGGATTTTCAAAGTATATCTCAAAATTAGGAAGTGTAAAATTATTTCGAGAAGTCTGCAAAGATGGTAAGAGTGTTAGAATGTTATTTGGAGGAAGTTGTGGGGTTCAGCAGTTTCATTTTATTTTTGTTATTAATTCTGGAAGAAACTTAAACATAATTAGCTGCTGGTGACAGAGTTGAGTTTAACCCAGGGATGCAAAGAAGTTTAATGCTAGTAGATCAACCAATATAATTGGCCACATGTAATAGTCAGGATGGTTCAAGAAAATCAAAGCCACTGTAAATATTTAACAAGGAGGAAATTTAGTGCAAGGAATTGGTCATGCAAGTGATAGAGAAGCCAAGCAGAGGAGAATTGGGAAGCCCAATAATTAGCATTACAAGGAAATCACTCCCACCTCTAGGCCTGAAGAACAAAGAGGGGAAAGCATGTTACTCGAACCTGGGTTCAGGATTCAGCAGAATCCAGGGCCATGATGGGTCAATCTGATGTAGCTGGAGCCAAGAAGAATATGTAGCCATTGAAGGAAATGCCAGTTGATATAGAAGAAGGAGGAGAAAATCTCTGACTCCTCTATCCTTCTGGGTTCTAATCTCTTAATGGTGTGTCAATTAGCTGAACGAGAATGGCAGCCAAACGTTGGTGAGTTTAGGAATTGTAACCTACAGGGGCAGCCCTTGCACAATCTAGAGCAGAATTGGGAAGAAAGGGTGGATCTGGCGGGGAGTAGGACCAGGATTGCCTTATATTACATTAACAGATTGAATGAGAAAAATCAGATCTAAATCGATATAGAAAAGTGTCTAATCAAAATTAACATCCATTCATAATAAAAAAAAAGAGATGTCAGTCCAAAGTATTAGACTGGGACTATGGGTTTTGGGGAGGAAGCCCAGAGAGATAATGTGCTATTCTCATCACATCACATCAAGGACACATACTATGAACATGATTTGTCACCATTAACGTTGACCTTTATCACCCAGCTGTGGTAGTGTTCCTCAGGTTTCTCCTTCTCTGGAGCTCAGGTGCAGAGGTAAGGAAGGGAGGGAAAGGAGGGGTCAGCACTTGGCTAATTTCCTAAATTACCAGCCCAGGCATCAGCACTAACCGTAGCCAACTTGTCACGCAGATTAGAACCCAACAAAAATAATTCAACCTCTACTTCCTGCAGTGTAACAGAAGTCATCTAATGTGGACAAAAATGAAAAGGATCATGGTGTATATAGAGGTGATAAGGGAGTTTGGGTCCCTCTTTAGACGGAGCCTGAATATCAGAGTATAGCACACGAACCTTACTTTGTGAGTGGCAGGGAATTAAGTAGCGGAGTGCCACGATCACAGCTGGCCTCTCATCCTTCCTTCTTCTTAGTAGTGGAGTTCGCAGCTATTTTCTCATGTACTGCCTGTTTGCTCACCTTCCTCACTGGATGTTAGGAAGGGTTAAAAGTGTTTAGTAAGACATGTATTTATCAGTACCTCAGAAGGGCGCCATTTAAACTCCTATATGAGAATGATACTTTGCTCATTTGGAGACCAAAATATTTCATAAGAACCACATTTGGTTTATGTGTATGTTCCCTCTTGACTCTCTCAGGGTAAGCTCTATCCAGTGGCAGCTCTACATCATGGCCCCAAACCCAGGAAAGCAGGAAGTCTTGATGAAGAACTGGAAACACCAGCTGCATTTCCCTATTGGATGGCCCAAATCCTCTAACCTATGGTCATGTACACAATTATATTTTCCATCTGGGTCTCACTTGTAGTTTTTTTTTTTTTTTTTTTTTTTGCTGGGGTATCACCTTGACTAGCTTGATTTCTCTATCACTAGAATGGTGGAGTTTCTAACCAGACACAAATTCTTAGCTTTTGACTTAAGCAAAAGTGAACTAACTCACTGCATACTTGCCTCACACGCTCACTTCACAGTAACAGTGATAGGAAATTGTAACCCAGAATTCGGGCTGTGCAGGCGCTTGTTTCTTGGTACTGACATTGAATGTGTACACCAGCAGGAGAGGGGCCACTATGTTCCCCCAATTAGAAATAGAGTTAAAAGTCTCTGTCTCTTGGGCAGCCCGGGCGGCTCAGCGGTTTGTTGGTGCCTTCAGCCCAGGGCATGATCGTGCAGACCTGGGATCGAGTCCCACATCGGGCTCCCTGCATGGAGCCTGCTTCTCCCTCTGCCAGTGTCTCTGCCTCTGTCTCTCTCTGTCTTTCTCAGAGCATTGTACTGATTTTCATGGAAAATGTGACTTTTTAAAGTTACACATACACTAAAATGGTTCTGTCTACCATTGGGTGTAAGAGTAGGCACCTCTCCTAAAATTGTTTAGAGACATGTACTTGAGTTACTAATCCCGTGTTTATGGGTGTGTAGATATGTTGTTCATATTAGAGGCCAAATAAAATTGATCCAACAAAATTGTGTGTTTTGAGTGAGATGATGTTATTTAGCAAACATTTCCTGATTTCGTACTGAGTGCCAAAGCCCATGCTGGGCTCAGGAATACAGAGTATGACATGTGACCCTTCTCTAAGCAGCTTACAATCTTGGTGGCAGGGTTGCCACAAATCTGTTTTCCAGAGTCTTACTGAGATTGATTCTAACAGTTTCTGCTTGATGTTTTTTTTTACATATTGTATTTATTTATTCATGAAAGACGCAGAAAGAGAGGCAGAGACATTGGCAGACGGGGAAGCAGGCTCCCTGCGGGGAGCCCGATGCAGGACTTGATCCCAGGAACCTGGGATCATAACCTGAGCCAAAGACAGATGCTCAACCACAGAGCCACCCAGGTGCCCCTCTGCTTTATTTTTTGATGTTCCGGTGGTCCTTAAGATATCCTTCTTGGAAAAATTTAAAACTATGAAATCAGTTCTTGAATAGCTATGGTACTGGTCAGGATATGCAATTTTTTTTTTTAATTTTTATTTATTTATGATAGTCACACACAGAGAGAGAGAGAGAGAGAGAGAGGCAGAGACACAGGCAGAGGGAGAAGCAGGCTCCATGCACCGGAAGCCCGATGTGGGATTCGATCCCGGGTCTCCAGGATCTGCCCTGGGCCAAAGGCAGGCGCCAAACCACTGCACCACCCAGGGATCCCAGGATATGCAATTTCATTGAGGATAAGTTTGGGTAGTTTCTGATATTTGAAGAATTCTACAGTTTCATTTAAGTTCTTGAACTTATGTACATAGATTTGTTCTTAGTATTTTTCTTTTATTCTCTAATGTCTAGTGTGGGGCTTGTGGGCTTGCAGTGATACCGACTTTCATTTCTGATATTGGTAATGTACGCCTTCTCTTCTTTTTACTTTGTCTGTCTGGCTAGAGTTTTAAAATTTATGGGCTGCAGCAAATCAGTGTTACAAGGGGAAATTATAGCATTTAATGCTTAGATTAAGAAAGATCTCAAATCAATAATCTGTTTCCACCATAACTTAGAAAAAGAAGAAACAACCAAAATCAGTACGACGGAAAGAAAGAAATAAACAAAGAGACAAAACAAGGGAAGACAAAGAAATAAAAGTGAAATCAGTCTTTTCTTTGACCTAGGGATGATTTAGAGTATGCTGTTTAATTTCCAAATGTTTTGAGGTTTTTCTTGTTCTTCCACTACTGTTTGATTTATACTTTGATTCCTTTATTATCACAAAATATCCTCTGGATCATTTACGTGTATTTTTTAAGATTTTATTTATTTATTCATGGGAAACATACACACAGAGAGGCAGAGAGATAAGCAGAGGGAGAAGCAGGCTCCCTTTGGGGAGGCCGATGCAGGACTCGATCCCAGGATCCCGGCCGGTATCATGACCTGCGCCGAAGGTAGAGGCTCAAACGCTGAGCCACCCAGGTGCCCCTGGATCATTTAAATTTTAAAAACATTTTAATGACACAGGATGTAGTCGATCCTGGGGAATGCTCTGTATGTGCTTGAAATAAACGTGCATTTTGCTGTGATGGAGCAATTATATATGGATCCATAGTGTTTCTGACTATCCCAGGGCCAGACTGAGCTCTTCTCCAAGCTTTTGACATCCTACTTGTGGTGAGATTCCAGCGTGAGCAACTCAGGTAAAATCAGGACTTCCCTGGGAACTTGATCCCTTGCTGGTATTTGCCCCATTCATCATTTCCTCCTATCCTGGCTACCAGGACATTCCTTTCCTTGTCCTCTAACTAGGAGGGGATCTATAGTCTCCCCACTCTGTTGAGTATTCCATTGAATGGATTGGTCTCGGTGGCCAAGTGATGGGATAATTGAGAGAAAAATAGCAAAGTTACCTCCCACTTTTTGGTACCAAAGCTTTTCTTTACAGAGAAACACGTTACCTTCCCTCCCCATTTAAGGTATCTGCCCTGCCGTTGCTGAGGCTCTGCCACAGGGTTTCAGCTTTGGGCCAGGGGCTTTCCTTCGACCTACGTGATAAATCCCTCCGTACATTCATGCGCGTTTGCTCTATACCGTGGTCGACATATATTTCCCATAAAAGGCTAGACTATAAACATTTTTGGCTTTGTAGGCCATACCTTCTCTAAGATAGATAGGTTTTATATTTTGTTTTCATATGATATGCGTATTCATATCGATTTTACTTCAGGTGTATTTCTAGTTAACATTTATAGTTAAACCAATTATTTAATTGTTTGTTTAATATTTATATTACTAAATAGCATTCAATGCTTAAAGATAGATGTCAATATTTAGCTTTTTATATGTTTATATTTTTATATTTTGTTTTAACCTAATGTTCTTCTCCAGTTACAAGATCATGTCCAGTAAACTGTCATGTTTCCTTAAGATCCTCTTTTCAGTGACAGTTTCTCCAACTTTCCATTCCTTCTGATGATGACAATTTTGAGTACTAGTTAGGCATACTGTAGAATATCCCTCTATTTGAATTTGTCTTGTGTCTTTCTCATAAGTAGGCTGTTGTTATGAGTTTGGGGGAGGAAGCCTAGAAAGGTCAAGTGCTCTTCTCATCACATCCTATCAAGGGTACATTCTATCAATATGACTCATCCCTGGGGATGGTGATCTTGATCATCTGGCTGAGATGGTGTTGTTTAGGCTTCTGCACCAAATGTTTTTTTCTCTATCTTTCCACCATTATCTGGAAGGAAGTGACTATGTGCAGGCCACAGTTAGAGAGTAAGGATTAGGTTTCATCTCTCCTTGAGTGGGAGACTATCTACATTAATAAGGATTTGGAATTCTTTGTCATAAGAAATTTGTCCTCACGGATATTTATTTTATGCTTTGGGTTATAATGCAGTACAATTTTATTTATTTGCTCAAATTTTTCCAGATTTGGGAGCTCTTTTGATTGGGAGCTCTTTTCATTGACTTCTGTGGCCTTTTGACATATCCACATGATAGTTTTATTTGTTCGTTTGTTTTGAGCATTTCCTTATGTTTGTTTTGAGCATTTCCTTATATTCTGGCATGACAAGATGTCCCAGGCTTGTCTTGTCTATTTCCTGCATGAGCCTTAGGATTATTTATTTATTTAAGGATCCCCAGTTTTCTTAATTGGGAAATAAGATTAGAAACTGATGCTGCAGGGGTCCATTGCCCCTGGTATGTCCTTGCTTCTCGGCTCTCCCAGCTGACAGAGCAAGAGAATACATGCGTGTATATAATACTTATTTTTTATCGTTCTCAGGTGGTGCTCCATATTTTTTTCTCTAAGATTTATAGTTGCTTTCGATGGAATAGACAAGGAAGAGTATGCTTACTCCAACTTGACCCTAGATCATTTACATTTAATGATTGAGATGGTTGTTTTAAGAATATCACTTGCTTGTTGCTTTCTATTCATCCATCTTGTCTTTGTTCTTTCTCCCTTTTTTGCAAACCTTTTCTGATAAATCGCCTACTTTCTATTATTCCATTTTAGGCATGCTATTGGTTGATAGTTGTATATCTTTTGGATTTTTGTAGTTCTGTTTTTGCAGTATCAAGTTTTACTTATTATCATCCCTTCAAATAATATACCAATAGACATAATATAATATCCTTAACACAGTAAGTATATTCCATTTCCTCCTTCTCATCCCTTAGATTATTGTCACAAGTTTTACTTGTACATATTTTGCAAAGTCTTCAATATATTGTGGCTATTGTTGCTTTATGCCAGAAGTCAGCACACTTTTCCCATAAAAAGATAGTGAAAATTGTAGGTTTTGCAGACTGCATAGTCCATTAAAGATGTAAGCTTTTAAAACTATTCTGATTTCAAAGGCTGACTAGAAACACGCCACAGTCTGGAATTGACCTAGAGGTAGCAGTAGACCAACCCTTGCTTTGGACAGCTTTTTTTCTTTTTTTTTTTTTGCTTTGGACAGTTAATGATCTTTTAAGGTGTCTAAATATAAGGAGAAAATGTCTTTTATATTTACCCTAATTTTTACAATTTCTGGTGCTTGTCGTTCCTTTGTATATATCCACATTTACACATAAGAGTGTACTCCATCTGCACCAAGGACTGTCTCTTACATTTCTTTTTTTTTAATGTTTTTTTTTAATTTTTATTTATTTATGATAGTCACACACACACACACACAGAGAGAAAGAGAGAGAGAGGCAGAGACATAGGCAGAGGGAGAAGCAGGCCCCATGCACCGGGAGCCTGATGTGGGATTCGATCCCTGGTCTCCAGGATCGCGCCCTGGGCTAAAGGCAGGCGCTAAACCACTGCGCCACCCAGGGATCCCGTCTCTTACATTTCTTACAGTGTATTTCTGGCAATGAATTTGAGCTTTTGTCTGTAAAATTTTTTTGAGGGACAAGTCATCTTTTTAAAAGACTTATTTCACTATTTTAGAGAGAGTGAGTGCTCCTGCATAAGTGGGGGGAGGGGTAGAGGAAGAGAATCTTTCAAGCAGACTCCCTGCTGAGTGAGGAGCCCACTGTGGTGAGGGATCTCAGGACCCACTAGATCATGACCTGAGCGAAAACCAAGAATTGGATGCTTAACTGACTGAGCCACCCAGGGCACCACCCACCCTTGACTTTTGAGCAAAATTTTCACTAGATACGGGAATCTGGATTTAGAAGTTATGTTCCCCTCCTTTTAACACTTTAAAAATCACTCTTTTGCATTCTGGATGAAAATCTACCATAATTCCCATTTTTCTTTGTATGTAAGATGTTTTTTCCCTCTTATCGCCTTTGTTTCCTTTATGGAAACTTCTCTTTCATTTTCAACAGTTTGGGTTTTGTGTGTCCTTTTTATCCTGGTTAGTGTTTCATGAGCTAATTGGATCTGTGTGTGTATTTTGTCTTTTGCTGACTTTAGGAAATTCTTGCCTATCAGCTCTTCAGATATATCGTCAACCCTGTTCTTTACCTCTTTCTTATTCTGGAACTCCAAATTAACACACAAACTACATCATTTCATATTATCGCACCACTTTCGGACACTGTATTCTATTTTTGAGTTATTGTTTGTCCTCTTTGTATTTCATATGAATAATTTCTAATATATATATATATATATTTTTAGTTTTACTAAAGTAATTTCTTTTGACAACTATTCACACTATGAGGCTTTCTGGTAATATGGAAGGTCAAAATGCATATATATCTTTATATATATTTATTTGTAAAATACGTATATATTCAAAAATTACCCCCTACACACAAAATGATGACAACCATGTCCTATATATCCAATTGTTGTTAAATCTGATAAGACTTTATTCTAATGTGGTTGACAAGGAAATCCAATTATTTCTGTGGCACACAATATTTTACTAATTAGAATTACATGTAATGATATTATGTCAGGACATATTAAAACTTTAAGAATTTTACATAACTTTTAGAACCATCATAACATTTACCCACATAATATACCCTCATAAAATTAATTATTATTTGTTTGACAATATTTCCAATGTAACTTAGCATACCAAACCTAATTAGTCAAAATGGGGATGTGGAGCATTTTCTCATGTGTTGTTGGCCATGTGTATGTCTTCTTTGTGGAATTTCTTTTCATGTCTTTTGCCCATTCAATGAATGGAATGTTTGGTTCCGTGCTGTTGAGTTTAATAAGTTCTTTATAGATCTTGGATACTAGCCCTTTATCTGATGGGTCATTTGCAAATATCTTCTCCCATTCTGTAGGTTGTCTTTTAGTTTTTTTGACTGTTTTTCTTTGCTGTGCAGACACTTATTATCTTGACTAGGTCCCAATAATTCATTTGCTTGTCTTTCCCTTGCCTTCATAGATGTATCTTGCAAGAAGTTGCTGTGGCCAAGTTCAAAAAGGGTGTTGCCTGTGTTCTCCTCTACGATTTTGATGGATTCTGGTCTCCCATTTAGAACTTTCATCCATTTTGAGCTTATGTTTGTGTATGGTGTAAGAGAATGGTCTCATTTCTTTCTTCTGCACGTGGCTGTCCAATTTTCCCAGCACCATTTTTTGAAGAAACTGTCCTTTTTCCTGTGGATAGTCTTTCCTGCTTTGGAATGAAGTTGATGCTGGCATCATACAACGAGTTTGGAAGTACTCCATCTCCTTCTATCTTTCAGAACAGCTTCAGTTGAATAGGTATAGTTTCTTCTTTAAACGTTTGATAGAATTCCCCTGGGAAGCCATTCGGCCCTGGACTTTTGTGACTTGGGAGGTTTTTGATGACTGCTTCAATTTCCTCCCTGGTTATTGGCCTGCTCCGGTTTTCTATTTCTTCCTGCTCCAGTTTTGGGAGTTTGTGTTTTCCAGAAATGCGTCCATTTCTTCTAGATGGCCTAATTTATTGATGTACCGTTGCTCATAATATGTCTTTAAAATCGTTTGTGTTTCCTTGGTATTGGAGGTGATCTCTTCTTTTTCGTTCGCGGTTTTATTAGAGCCTTTTCTCTTTTGTTTTTAATAAGGCTGGCTCCTGGTTTACCTGTCTTATTAATTATTTCAAAGAACCAACTCCTGGATGTGTTGATCTTTTCTACAGTTGTTCTGGTCTCTATTTCATTGAGTTCTGCTCCAATCTTTATCAACTCTTCTTCTGCTGGGTGTAGGTTTTATTTGCTGTCTTCTACAGTTCCTTTAGGTTTTCCCAGTTTTTTCAGGGATGCTTGTATTGCGATGTATTTCCTTCTCAGGACTGCTTTGGCTGTATCCCAAAGATTTTGAACGGTTGTATCTTCATTCTCGTTAGTTTCCATGAACCTCTTTGATTCTGCTCTAATTTCCTGGTTGACCCTTTCATCTTTTAGCAGGATGGTCTTTAACCTCCATGTGTTTGAATTTCTTCCAAATTTCTTCTTGTGATTGAGTTCTAGTTTCAAAGCATTATGGTCTGAAAATATGCAGGGGAAGACTGCAATCATTTGGTATCAGTTAAGATCTGATTTGTGACCATTTATGTGTTCCATTCTGGAGAAAGTTCCATGTGCACTTGAGAAGAATGTGTATTCAGTTGCATTTGGATGTGAAATTCTGTAAATATCTGTGAAGTCCATATGGTCCAGTGTGTCATTTAAAGCTCTTATTTCTTTGGAGATGTTATTCTTATGAAATCTGGCATTTGCAGAAGACACCATATTGAAGTCTCCAAGTAAAAATGTATTATTATCTAAGTATGTCTTAACTTTGGTTATTAGTTGATTGATACACTTGGCAGCTCCCACATTAGAGGCATAAATATTCATGATTGTTAGGTCCTCTTGTTGCATAGTCCTTTAAGTATGATATAGTGTCCCACTTCATCTCTTACTACAGTCTTTGGGATAAACTTTAATTTATCTGATATGAGGATGGCTACTCCTGCTTTCTTTTGAGGACCATTTGAATGGTAAATGGTTCTCCAACCTTTCATTTTCAGGCTGTAGGTGTCCTTAGGTCTAAAATGAGTCTCCTGTACACAACGAATAGATGGGTCTTACTTTTTTATCCAGTCTGAAACCCTGTGCCTTTTGATGGGATCATTAAGCTCATTGACGTTCAGAGTCACTATTGAATGATATGAATTTAGTGTCATCATAATACCTATTCAGTCCCTGTTTTTGTGGATTGTTTCTTTGGGCATCCTCTTTCATTAACAGAGTCCCCCTTAATATTTCTTGGAGAGCTAGGATGGTGGTCACATATTCTTTCAGTTTCTGCCTGTCTTGGAAGCTATTTATGTCTCCCTCTATGCTGAATGAGAGCCTCCTGGATAAAGTATTCTTGGCTGCCTGTTCTTCTCATTTAGGACCCTGAATATATCCTGCCAGCCCTTTCTGGCCTTCCAGGTCTCTGTGGAGAGGTCTGCTGATAATCTAATAGTTCTCGCCATATAAGTCAGGGATCTCTTGTCTCTTGCTGCTTTAAGGATTTTCTCTTTATCTTTGGAATTGGCAAGTTTCACTATGAAATGTCGAGGTGTTGAAAGGTTTTTATTGATTTCAGAGGTGGAATCTCTCTATCTCCTGTATCTGAATACGTGTTTCCCTCCCCAAGTTAGGGAGGTTCTCACCTATAATTTGTTCAAATACACACTCTGGTCCTCTGTCCCTTTCGGCGCCCTCTGGAAACCCAATTAAATGTAGATTTTTTTCCTTCTGAGGCTGTCATTTCTTTCCCTTAACCTTTCCTCATGATCTTTTCATTGTTTTTCTTTTTTTATTTTTATTTTTAATTTTTTGTTTTTCTCTTTTATCCGCAGCTTCCTTCCTTGCCATCAACCTGTCTTCTATGTCACTCACTCATTCTTCTACCTCCTTAACCCTTATCGGTAGGACCCACAGTTTGTATTGTATCTCATTTAATTGATTTTTATTTTTTTATTTTATTTTATTTTATTTTATTTTATTTTATTTTATTTTATTTTTGTTTGGGTGTTTTTTTTTTATTTTTTTTAATTTATTTTTTATTGGTGTTCAATTTGCCAACATACAGAATAACCCCCAGTGCCCGTCACCCATTCACTCCCACCCCCCGCCCTCCTCCCCTCCTACCACCCCTAGTTCGTTTCCCAGAGTTAGCAGTCTTTACGTTCTGTCTCCCTTTCTGATATTTCCCACACATTTCTTCTCCCTTCCCTTATATTCCCTTTCACTATTATTTATATTCCCCAAATGAATGAGAACATATAATGTTTGTCCTTCTCCGACTGACTTACTTCACTCAGCATAATACCCTCCAGTTCCATCCACATTGAAGCAAATGGTGGGTATTTGTCATTTCTAATAGCTGAGTAATATTCCATTGTATACATAAACCACATCTTCTTTATCCATTCATCTTTCGTTGGACACCGAGGCTCCTTCCACAGTTTGGCTATCGTGGCCATTGCTGCTATAAACATCGGGGTGCAGGTGTCCCGGCGTTTCATTGCATTTGTATCTTTGGGGTAAATCCCCAACAGTGCAATTGCTGGGTCGTAGGGCAGGTATATTTTTAACTGTTTGAGGAACCTCCACACAGTTTTCCAGAGTGGCTGCACCAGTTCACATTCCCACCAACAGTGTATGAGGGTTCCCTTTTCTCCGCATCCTCTCCAACATTTGTGGTTTCCTGCCTTGTTAATTTTCCCCATTCTCACTGGTGTGAGGTGGTATCTCATTGTGGTTTTGATTTGTATTTCCCTGATGGCAAGTGATGCAGAGCATTTTCTCATATGCATGTTGGCCATGTCTATGTCTTCCTCTGTGAGATTTCTGTTCATGTCTTTTGCCCATTTCATGATTGGATTGTTTGTTTCTTTGGTGTTGAGTTTAATAAGTTCTTTATAGATCTTGGAAACTAGCCCTTTATCTGATATGTCATTTGCAAATATCTTCTCCCATTCTGTAGGTTGTCTTTGAGTTTTGTTGACTGTATCCTTTGCTGTGCAAAAGCTTCTTATTTTGATGAAGTCCCAATAGTTCATTTTTGCTTTTGTTTCTTTTGCCTTCGTGGATGTATCTTGCAAGAAGTTACTATGGCCGAGTTCAAAAAGGGTGTTGCCTGTGTTCTTCTCTAGGATTTTGATTTTTAATTTCGGCCTGATTAGATCTAAATTCTGCAGTTATGAACTCTCTTGAATCCTTTGTGCTTTTTTCTAGAGCCACAAGTAGCTTTATAATTGTGCTTCTGAATTGGATTTCTGACATCAAATTTTAACCCAAATTCTGTTACTCTGTGGGAGAGGATACTGTTTCTGATTCTTCCTTTTGTGGTGAGCTCTTTTTCTAGTCATTTTGCTCAGTGCAGAGTGGCTAAAAATGAGTTGTGTTGGAAAAAGGAAGAAAAAAAGAGAGAAAAAACGAAAAAGTAAACAAAGAAACAAAAAGAAACAAACAAACACAAAAACAAGGACCGGTATCCTCTGTTTCTATATACTGTAAATCCCTGGACTTGCCCTGGAGCTTTCCATTGCTGCTCATTCCACAACTTGCTCTTCTCTGTCCTTTCAGGTGGTCTTCTGGGGGAGGGGCCTGCTGTGCTTTTTCTAAGGTGTGCACCTGGGGGAGCTGCAGCGCCCCCTGCCAGGTGTACGGCTCAGCTGGAGCTGTTCACCCTGTGAGGCCCATGCCCCCTGGCGGCCCCGACCCTCCCAGACACAGGTGACACCAGGAGGAACGACCACACTGGTCCCGGCCAGCTCTCCAGCTCTGGAGTGAGTTCCCGCTGTAAGGATGGCAGCTCCCATTCTGCACTGGCCTGGATGCCCCCGGGGTGGGGGGCGCCGGGTTGTAGGACCATCCCTGCTATCCTGGCCCCTCTGGACCTCGGCCTGTCCCAGGGAGACCACAGAATAGGGGGCTGTGCCCCCCATCGCCCTGGGCTCCAGTGCCTGCACCGCTGGAATCATGCTCCTGGGGCTGCCGAGCCCCCTCCACTTGAGCCACCGCCTGAGCTGCTCCCAAGGCTCCGCTGGGCACCCGCTCCAGTCCTTTACCGTGGTCGGCCCGGGGGTGTGGGGTGCTCTCCCCCAGGCACTCCTCTTCTGTGAGGGTCCCCGGGAGCCTGAGGGCTCCACAGCCCCTCCTGGGATCCTGCCCAAGGTCCCTGCAAGCACCTTTCTATCCGGGAAGAATCCGGGTGGATTTTTTATCATTCCTGCTTCTCCAGGACTGGGCTTTCCTATCCCGGGTTCTCTCGCTGCCCCCCCTTAGCCCAGCTCCTCGCGGTGCCCCTCCCCCACCAAATTCTTTTTTATTTATTTATTTTTTCCATGGTCCAACCTTGTTAGAAGTGCAAACTCCTCTCTCTGTAGCATTCCCGCCATTCTCTCTGTAAATCAGGGGACGATGTCATAGGTTTTCAGGATGATTTGCAAGTTATCTATGTAAGTTGGTGGGTACAGGTGACTTGGGGACCTTACTCTTCCGCCATGTTGCTCCGTCCTTCTCGACGGCAACAACTTGTAATTGCAAATGTGTTTACTTCTGAGAGAGAATAGTTTATTTAATCAGACTCAGATATAAAGGACACAGCCAAGTACATGGCTGAGAGCAGGGGCTCTCACCCTGGTGCCGGGATTTGAATCCTGACTGCCATTTCCCAGCTTTGGGATCTTGGGTAAGCTCCTGACCTCACTGTGCCTCAGGTCCCTTATCTATAAACCATGGATAGCAATAGTACCCACCTAATGAGGCCGTTATGAGGACAAAGCCAAATAATCCATGTAGAGCACATACAACAGACCTGGCACATAGTATATGCCAAGTGAGTACTTGTGAAATTGCAAATCCTGGCCTCTCTCGACACTCATGCATGGCCTCAGGATAAAGTCAGTCAAGTAACAGAGGGTTCGTAAAGTGGGGTTAAACTTGTACTTCATAGAGCTCTAGTGAAAATGAAGCACTTAACCTCCTGCAGCACATGGTATTGTAGTTATAGTCATTCGTGGGGCTGGCCCTGAAGTCTTTCCTTAGATCCCTCAAGGCTCCAGAGGGCACTATTACATCTGTCAAATATCGCCCTTTGCCACCATTCAGTGGCCAGTTCTAATAAAATTCCTTCATGTCTGGAGCGGCTTCTGCCATCATCACACGGCACTGTTCATCAGTGTAGGGGTCACAGGCATTTTCTCACTGGAGCTCTAAAGCAGCCCAGGCATTTTGATTGTCCACGACCACCCCAACTTACTGCAGGATACGTATATTGCTGTCATCACGATAAAAATAGCAACCTCTTCCTAGAACTTTTCAATTTATACAACGGGTCATGGAGATGATCTCATTTGCTAAAGTAAGCAACAAGGCAAAATAGGCTTAGATTCTGGCTTTTGATGGATCCCAAACCCAACACCTAGGGGGCTGTAGTTCTGGAATTTCTCTCAAAATACATGGATGGCCCCTTTACCTCTGACTTGAGCTTCCAGTAGCTAAATCTCAGAGTCTAACTTGAATTTCCTCCTGCCATTCGCTTCTGCCACCATTCCAGAACGTAGTGGTCACAAAAAATAATTTGAAAACGGATGTTGGCCACTCAGTAGGCTCTTCTCATTTACATAAATAAGTAGATCAATATCCTGATATGCGCATCTCACCCCCAAATACTTGTGCATATCTTTCCACCACCCTGTCATGATTTATGAGTCAAGAAGGACAAGGCATGTGTTATGTCTGCTGACCATCAAACACATCCTGTGGTTACTTGAGATGTAGTTTGGAGCCTTGGCCCAGATGGAAAATTGATGCCAACAGGATTCTCATAATTGGGATCAGTCTCTATATCGTTCTATCATGTCTCTCTTCTTCTAAACCCACGCTTGGGTTTTACCGTACACTGCTCCCCTGGTTCGTGAGGATGCACGCTGCTTTCTGGGCCTGGTTGTTAGCCCAGGACAGACAAAAGAACTCAGCACCTGAAAAGGCAGTTCCCTGCAGCGAAGAAGTACCAGTGAGAGGAGCCAGACAGGCAGCTTACTTTGAGGTTTCCAAAGAAACAGCTGTTGCAAGTCATTCCAATTCTGTTTAAGGAACCCCAAATCAGTTGCTTTCGAATTAGTTGTAAATACATTAAAACTGCTTGCTACTCAAAATTTCCCAGCATCTTAAGGAACCGTCGCGAGTCCTGCCATGAGGCTTCATTCCTGAATTGTGTCAAGTGCTGCCACACTGCCTGGCAAATTGGAGGTAGCCAATAAACTGTGACCCAAGTTCCTGGGAGATGCCAGCTCATGGAAGAGCTAAAGGAAACAAAGAGAATTGCGCACAACTTTGGCTTTGTTTCACTTATTACAGAATGTAAACTGCTTCTTTCACCGTCTCTGCCACCTTGGCTTCTAGATGTGTATGATGTTAGACCTGGAAGGGCCCTTAGAGACTGTATCAGTCAGGAAAGCCTACATTATGCTGCACCCCCCACCCCGTGCATTTTCTGACCCAACCTTCTATTGTTCTGCTGCTCACTCCTGATTTATATACTATTTATATACTACTGGTTCTCTTTCTCTGGTTGAACTTCTACCGCTACAACACCTATAGGATGGATAAAATAAAATAGGATAAGTGTTGGAAGGAAGCGAAGACATTGGAACCCACATATATTGCTGTTGGGAATGTAAAAGAATGCAGCTACTTTGAAGAGCACTTAGAAAGATCCTCAAAAAGTTAAACACAAAGTTATCATATAACCTAGCAATTCCATTCCTACATATACACACAAGAGACCTGAAACACGTGTCCACACAAAATTCTGTACCTGAATATTCACAGAAGTGTTTTTCATGATATCCTGAATGCAGAACCAACCTACGTGTACATCAAGAGATGGGTAAAGAAAATGTCCTACTATGTCGTACACTGACCTACCACTCATGCATTCAAAAGGAATGAACTAATCAGTTAAGAAACAAAAAAGGAGGGACAGATGCTTGCTTCCACATGGTTCGACCTTTCAAATATTATGCTTATTTAAATTCCCCACTATTCGCCGATGACATGATACTCTACATAGAAAACCCAAAAGCCTCCACCCCAAGATTGCTAGAACTCATACAGCAATTTGGCAGCGTGGCAGGATACAAAATCAATGCCCAGAAATCAGTGGCATTTCTATACACTAACAATGAGACTGAAGAAAGAGAAATTAAGGAGTCAATCCCATTTACAATTGCACCCAAAAGCATAAGATACCTAGGAATAAACCTAACCAAAGAGGTAAAGGATCTATACCCTCAAAACTATAGAACACTTCTGAAAGAAATTGAGGAAGGCACAAAGAGATGGAAAAATATTCCATGCTCATGGATTGGCAGAATTAATATTGTGAAAATGGCAATGTTACCCAGGGCAATTTACACGTTTAATGCAATCCCTTTCAAAATATCATGGACTTTCCTCAGAGAGTTAGAACAAATTATTTTAAGATTTGTGTGGAATCAGAAAAGACCCCGAATAGCCAGGGGAATTTTAAAAAAGAAAACCATTGCTGGGGGCATCACAATGGCAGATTTCAGGTTGTACTACAAAGCTGTGGTCATCAAGACAGTGTGGTACTGGCACAGAAACAGACACATAGATCAATGGAACAGAATAGAGATCCCAGAAGTGGACCCTGAACTTTATGGTCAACTAATATTCGATAAAGGAGGAAAGACTATCCACCATTCAATAAACGGTGCTGGGAAAATTGGACATCCCCATGCAGAGGAATGAAACTAGACCACTCTCCTGCACCATACACAAAGATAAACTCAAAATGGATGAAAGATCTAAATGGGAAACAAGATTCCATCAAAATCCTAGAGGAGAACACAGGCAACACCCTTCTTGAACTCGGCCACAGTAACTTCTTGCAAGATACATCCACGAAGGCAAAAGAAACAAAAGCAAAAATGAACTATTGGGACTTCTCCTTCATGTTAACACTTCCCCCCAGGCAAAGATGAAGTTCTCCAAGATTCTGCTGCACTGTCTCTGTAAGACGAGGTTGTGGTGGCCGTGTCCAATTTGGAAATACTGTCACACTGCCCTTACAATGACTTTTTGCAGAGGTGGGGCTGGTAAAACATTGCTGTTCTCGGTTGCTTCTCTAGGATTTAGTAAGACAATCTCTTTCTTTTTCCTTTTAAGGTTTATTTATTTATTTGAGAGAGAGAGAGAGAGAGAGAGAGAGAAAGAATGGGAGAACATGGGTGGCGGTAGGGGCAGAGGGAAAGGGAGAGAGAGAATCCCAAGCAGGCTCTACACCCAGCACTGCAGCCTGACACAGGGCTTGATCCCACAACTCCAGAATCATGACCTGAGCCAAAATCAATACGCAGACGCTCAAGCTACTGAGTCACCCAGGCGCCCCAGTAATGCAATTTCTTAGAGCATCATTGTTTAATCTTTAAATGTGTGATTTGGGGATCCCTGGGTGGCTCAGCAATTTCGAGCCTGCCTTCGGCCCAGGGCATGAACCCAGAGTCCCGGGATCGGGTCCCACATTGGCCTCCTTGCATGGGGCCTGCTTCTCTCTCTGTCTCTCACTCTTTGTCTCTCTCTCTCTCTGTCTCTGTCTGTCTGTCTCTATCTCTCTCTGTGTGTGTGTGTCTCTCATTTTAAAAAATAGAATCTTTAAAAAAATAAATGTATGATTTATGTATGTTTCCACTTAGGGAACTTTGGAACTTCAGTCAGTCGATTACGGGCTCTAAGCTCCAAGATTCCCTCCCCCATCCCAAACCACCTTTCATCCTTCCTACCTATCTCAGAGAAGCGGCTGCCCCTAACCTGTTGGCAGTAATCCTGCCTCTGTACCTTGGTACAAAGCTCTGCCAACCTCTTGAGGGACGTTCATGACAAAATTTTTTTTGATTTCATATCTTGAACCTTCTTCTATTTCCGCCTAATTAGGCAGCTTTCTGCCTAATCAGAGATTTTTCCCTCTGGCCGGTACGTGTTTTCTTTCTTCTCCATCTTCTGCTTTTTTCAAAGCTTCTGATGCATCATTGCTCCTCAGTCCATTGCATTTAATATTTTCGGCATTTGTATATAATATATGTGAATTACCTGAAGAGAATAGATAATTGGAAACTATTGGAAAGGAATTAAGATATCATGAGCTTTGAATACTCATCACCTTTGTGTCCAGTGTATTTTATTTCATTATGACTGTCTCCACCAATTCTCATGGGGTCTTGGTCCAATTACTATTGGAGGACATCTCCGAGGGCATGACTTCCAGTTCACTCGTGAGCTGGACCCCAGTGATGGGAGGTTCCTCACCTCCTCCACTGTCTTTGGACTGTGCATTCTACTTACCTTCCCTGGTCCCAGAAGCTGCCAAAGGACGTAGCCCTGAGATAAAGCATGGTGTTGTGACCATCTGGATGGTAGTTGTGACTGAACTCAGTTACGGCTTCTAGATAAACTCTTGGGGGATTCTGGAGGGCAGATGTAGAGATCGACTCATCTTGCAGCCACCCAAGACAAGCCTTATATATAAGTTCCCTTGTTTATTATACCTGCTATCTCCCGATCTGGAGTGGCTTGCATCTTTTTTTGATCTCTCCCTGCCCTCCATATATGGGACCCAGTTTCTGATTATACCCAGGAATCTCCCGGAAAGGTTACAAACCAACAATTACCTAAACTCATGTTTCCTTAGTTTGCTCATCTCTTAGATAATTCTAGGGATATTCCCAACCTCTTGGGTTTTCAGGGAGGACGCCTTTTTCAACTCCTGTTACCAAACTTGCTTCCCCCAAAGGCTGCTTTCTGGTCCTCCCTGACTCCTGGTTCCTAAGCCCTTTCCCAGGGCTAACTACTCTTTGCCTATCCTTCAGCCTGCCACCCCAGCCTTCTGTCCTTTTATGTCCTGGTTCTTTGGATTCTGATCAGACCTCTCCACACTGCCATGCCCCAGCTTCTTGTAATAATAGGCAGCACAGACACTCACAGTGGCTTTTGCCTCTGTCTTGTCACCCCATTAATTTGTTCAGCCATTTACTCAACAGACTTTTTATAATTATAGTTAATGCGAACCAAGCAGTCTCTCTGTGCCAGGCACCATTCCAACTACTTTACCTGTTACTCGTCACAACATACCCAAGAGGAATTTTAAAAGTTTAAAAAGCATAATTTACTTTTGAAGCCGTGTGGTCCCGAGTGTTCTTGTTGTAGAAAAGGTTTTGATTTAAAAAAAAGAAAAAAGAAAAAAAAGCAAGGTGTCTGATCAGTAATTCAATTTTTTACTTGTTATATAGGTCTATTCCGACTTGCTTCTTGAGTCAGTGTTGGTTCTCTGTGTCTTCTAGGAAACTCTACATTTATACATGCCATCTCCTTTCTCAGCATACAGTTATGCATAGTATTTCCATCTAATCCTTTTTATTTGTATATTGTCTACTCTTTCATTATTGATTTGAATAATTTGACACTTCTCTTTTCTTGAATGATCTGACTATAGGTATGCCAAATGTGTACCCCTGGATTATTCAGTCACTAGCTGGTCCTCGCTTTGAGAAGTGTGTGGTCCTGGCTACAACTCATTGCTTAGTCATTGACCAGGGGCCATCCTTAGAAGATTCTGACTTTGGCTGTATCGTAAAGACAGAACACATAGAAGCTAATAGGGACTATCAGCTAATCACAATATTTGAGGCAGGGCGGCAAGTCTTTTCTTGAAGGGGGAAACTTATAGGCAATGACTGGATTCCCCCTATGCCTTAGAGACTGTAGCTTAGCACTGTTGAAATGTGGGTAGGGTACCTGGGTGGCTCAATGGTGAAGCATGTGTCTTTGGCTCAGGTCATGATCCAGGGGTCTTGGAATCGAGTCCCGCATTGGTACTCATCACTCAGCAGGGAGTCTCCTTCTACTTCTGCCTGTGTCTCTGCCTCTTTCTGTAACTCTCATGAATAAATAAATAAACTCTTTAAAGCAAATAAAAAAAGAATTGCAGCTATAAGAGCATTGCTGCTCCTGCCTTACAAGGCAGCCCATCCACACACTCCCAAATGACATAAATTCAAATTTTTGAGTAGGAGACTGCATCTCATTCTTAGACCCCAAGTAGGAGAACCACCTTCTTTTTAATTAAAAATATTTTTGATTCAGGAATAATTCACATAACTAAATCCACCCCTTTAAAATATGTAATTTAGTGATTTTATTATATTCACAGGATTGTAAAACAATCACCACTGTCTGACTCCAGAATATTTTCATTATCGCAAAAAGAGTCATTTCCTTTTAAGGAATGACTTAAAGGACTTCCATAGCCATTATAAATCATTCCTCTTTACACAAAACCTCTGGCAGTAGCTTATCTGCTTTCCACGTTGGTGGATTTGCCTGTTTTGGGGACTTTATTTTTTATTTTTTAATTTTATTTTATTTTTTATAATAAATTTATTTTTTTATTGGTGTTCAATTTGCCAACATACAGAATAACACCCAGTGCTCATCCCGTCAAGTGCCCCCCTCAGTGCCTGTCACCCATTCACCCCCACCCCCCGCCCTCCTCCCCTTCCACCACCGCCAGTTCATTTCCCAGAATTAGGAGTCTTTTTTTTAAAATTTTTATTTATTTATGAGAGTCACAGAGAGAGAGAGAGAGGCAGAGACATAGGCAGAGGGAGAAGCAGGCTCCATGCACTGGGAGCCCAACGTGGGATTCGATCCCGGGTCTCCAGGATCGCGCCCTGGGCCAAAGGCAGGCGCTAAACCGCTGCACCACCCAGGGATCCCCAGAATTAGGAGTCTTTATGTTCTGTCTCCCTTTCTGATATTTCCCGCACATTTCTTCTCGCTTCCCTTCTATTCCCTTTCACTATTATTTATATTCCCCAAATGAATGAGAACATATAATGTTTGTCCTTCTCCGATTGACTTACTTCACTCAGCATAATACCCTCAAGTTCCATCCACGTTGAAGCAAATGGTGGGTATTTGTCATTTCTAATGGCTGAGTAATATTCCATTGTATACAAAAACTACATCTTCGTTATCCATTCATCTTTCGATGGACACCGAGGCTCCTTCCATGGTTTGGTTATTGTGGACATTGCTGCTATAAACATTGGGGTGCAGGTGTCCCAGCATTTCATTGCATCTGTATCTTTGGGGTAAATCCCCAACAATGCAATTGCTGGGTCGTAGGGCAGGTCTATTTTTAACTCTTTGAGGAACCTGAATACAGTTTTCCAGAGTGGCTGCACCATTTCACATTCCAACCAGCAGTGTAAGAGGGTTCCCTTTTCTCCGCATCCTCTCCAACATTTGTGGTTTCCTGCCTTGTTAATTTTCCCCATTCTCACTGGTGTGACGTGGTTTCTCATTGTGGTTTTGATTTGTATTTCCCTGATGGCAAGTGATGCAGAGCATTTTCTCATGTGCATGATGGCCATGTCTACGTCTTCCTCTGTGAGATTTCTGTTCATGTCTTTTGCCCATTGCATGATTGGATTGTTTGTTTCTTGGTGTTGAGTTTAATAACTTCTTTATAGATCTTGGAGACTAGCCCTTTATCTGATAGGTCATTTGTAAATATCTTCTCCCATTCTGTAGGTTGTCTTTTAGTTTTATTGACTGTATGCTTTGCTGTGCAAAAGCTTCTGATCTTGATGATGTCCCAATGGTTCATTTTTGCTTTTGTTTCTTTTGCCTTCGTGGATGTATCTTGCAAGAAGTTACTGTGGCTGAGTTCAAAAAGGGTGTTGCCTGTGTTCTCCTCTAGGATTTTGATGGAATCTTGTCTCCCATTTAGATCTTTCATCCATTTTGAGTTTATCTTTGTGTATGGTGCAAGAGAGTGGTCTAGTTTCCTTCTTCTGCATGTGGATGTCCAATTTTCCCAGCACCATTTATTGAAGAGACTGTCTTTCTTCCAATGGATAGTCTTTCCTCCTTTATCGAATATTAGTTGCCCATAAAGTTCAGGGTCCACTTCTGGGATCTCTATTCTGTTCCATTGATCTATGTGTCTGTTTCTCAAAATAATTTGTCTAACTCTTCATCAAAAAACCAAAGCTGAAAAGGAACACAAGAACAGCTATTGCTGGTTTTTTGAAATAGAAGATGCTTCCTTTGATTTCAGAATCCAATCATATGTTCAATCCCACCCCCATACACACATATCTACAGTGCCATAGAGTTTCAAACTGCAACTAGGCTGCAGTAGCCATGAGTCCTTTATCCCTCGATACTTTACACTTGTGCTCCGTACATTCAAGACATTCTTGACTCTCCATCCAGGGTGTGTGTGTGTGTGTGTGTGTGTGTGTGTGTGTGTGTATAAAATCTATTTGGGTACTATGGTCTTTTTCTCATACTAAAAGGCAATTAAATGGACGCCTACAAGAAAGCAATGGGTGCTTGAGATTACAGCCCCTCTCGATTCAGAACACCTCCTGTGGGCATTGGTGTTTTACTTATCACAACAGTTACTGCAAACAGTGTGTGGGAAACATGAAATTTCCCATTTTAGATAGTTTCTCAAGTTCTCAGAGACGTGAGGCAGTGTCCTCAAGATCTCACCTTAGAGAGCTGGCTCTGGGTGGGACCTCCCAGAGTCATCAATGGTTGGCAAAGGGTTTTGTGGAGGGAGAGTGGGAAGGACCCAGAGTCCAACTGGTGAAGGGAGTGAGGATTAGGGTGGTCCTTTCCTTGGATTCTGTGAACTTGGGCTTTGCTGTTCATTCAGGGATGGCAAGGGCTTTCAAAAGAAGAAAAAGTCTGCCAATTTAAAGAATCCAACTTAAAACATTTAAACAACCTGCGAAAGACCATAACCTGCAGACTACTTTCCAGAGTATCATATGAGACGCTGCAGTGGAGTTAGAAGGGACACAGTAACTCTTTAGGGATGTTTTAAGATTTTACTCTCAACTGTGCAGTCCTTCTTGCTGAGATCTGGGGGTGCCATCTGGGTGAATGAAGCCAAAACCGCAGTTAGGTTTGCTAAACAAAAGAAGCCTCGCTGGCTAGGAAGATGGAGTTCAAGCAAAAATGTAGTCTCGGATTACATGGCTCCAGGAGTGAAGAGGAGGTGAAGCTTGCGGGCAGCGGGTGGCAGTTGGAAAAGTGTCCCCTCCGAGGAAAGCAGTGGAGGGCTCGTGAGTACATTCTGTGTCTCTGTCCTCTCCACCCCCAGTCCCTGTCTTAGTCATGCTCTCAGCAGCTCACACCTGGACAGGTGATAGATTTTCTTTTTACTGATCGGTCTTGTCACCACCAGCCATTCTCTGCCTTGTGCCCTGTAGCAGAGAGAGTGTCTTGGAATGTCCGGCTAGTCAAGACTCAGCCACACTTGAAAAATCTTCACTGGCCTCTATGTAAGTTTCTACCTCTAACCTGCGCCCAGCGGTCCATCTTCCCTGTGCGCATGGCCAGCAGCTGAATTAAACCCTCTCACCAGTATCCTCAGATCCCCTTGCTCCTTAAATTCATCTGTCACCCAGTTAACAGAAGGTCCAGGGTCAGTGCCACTGTGCCTGTTCTATGGACTCATCTGATCCTGTGTATATTTCTTGTAAGAACAGCCAGACCACATTGAAGGAGACACGAGTTCTGTATCCTAATTAGTATATCTGGATCACAGGAGTAGAAATTAGCAATTCTCTAATCACTCATATGTTTACTAGGTGGGAATGAATAGCGAGCGTAGTTGAGATAATGAGGACCCCGTTGCTCAATATCAGAGAAAACAGTTCCATGTATGGAAAGAGAAAGGCTACAGTGTGGTGGAAGGCAGAAGACGAGGCCAGACGAACAGGCTCGGGCTAGACCTTTAACCCAGCATGTTAGGCCGCGGAGCTTGACCCTAGGTTGAGGGCAAAGGGCCATTGAGAGAAGGGGAAGGTACTCCTTGTTTCCAGCAGATTCATGTTTTCTTGTTTCACAGCATTTATCAATAGTTTTTATTTATTTATTTATTTATTTATTTATTTATTTATTTATTTATTTATTGTAAATACACATAACATGAAGTCATTCTATAGTGTCCAATTCAGTGCCATTTCGTACATTTGCGGTGTTGTACGAGTATCGCCTCTGTCTGGTTCCAAAGCACTTGCATCAGCCCAAAAGCAAACGTCGCATCCGATAAGTGGTCACTGCCCATTCCCTCCTCCCTCAGACCCTGTCAACCGCTACTCTGCTTTCTCTATGAATATAGCCGTTCTGTGTATTTCATATAATCGGAATTTGCAATATGATATCTTTGTGTCTGGCTTCTTCAACTCAGCAGTTTTCAAGGTGCATCCTGCTAAAGCCTGTAACGGGACTTCATTCTTTTTTGCGGCTGAATATTTCTTTATAGGCCTATACATTTTGCTTATTCATTCTCAAATTGATGGATATTTGGGTCGTTTCATCCTTTTGCTATTGTGAATTTTGGTGAACATTTCTACACGGGTATTTGTTTGAATACCTGTTTTCCATTTTTTGAGCATATACATAGGAGTGGAATTGATAGTCATATAAATTAAAAGTAAAAAATATAAATATAATTTTAAAAAGTTTAACTTTTTGACAAACTGATAGACTTTTACCACTGGCAAACATCTTTCACAAAAGCGGCACTATTTTTCATCCCTACCACCAATGTGCCAGATATATATTCTTTATCCATTCATCTATTGATGGACATCTCGGTTCTTTTCTACGAGGTATTTACCCAACCCGAAGGATACCTACATAATTATCCAAAGGAGCATCTGTACTCCAAATACACTTTCTTTATTTCTTTATTTATTTATTAGATTTTATTTATTTATTCATGAGAGACGCACAGAGGGAGGTGGAGATGTAGGCAGAGGGAGAAGTAGACTCCCTGCGAGTTTCAATCACAGGACCTTGGTTTCACCACCTGAGCCAAAGGCAGATGCTCAACCCCTGAGCCACCCTGGCGTCCCTCCATATACACTTTGGAATCAGCTTTTCCATTTCTTCAAACAGGATTGTTGGGATTCCTTTTAGGGATTGTATTGAATCTGTAAATTGCTTTAATACAACTGCTATCTTAAGAAAATTAAGTCTTCAACTCCATGAACGCAAGATATCTTTCCAAATACTGAAATCTTCTTAAATTCTTCGAGCAATATGTTGTAAGTTGTAGTGTATATGTCTTCTATTTCCTTGGATAAACTTATTTTAAGTATTTTCTTCTGCTTTTACTTCTTTTTTTAAACTTTTTTTCCCACTTTATTAGTCTTTATTATTATGACTATTTATTTATTATTTATTAAAATTATTTTTTTGCCTAATCACTCTGGCTAGCACTTTCAGTATAATAACATAAAAGAAGCAAAAGCAGGCATTGTCGGGTTTTAAAAGAATATTATTGGTTATTTATTTTAGAGAGAGATTGAGAGGGAGAGGAAGAGGAAGAGAGACAATCTCAGGCAGACGCCCCTGAGCATGGAGCCCAATGCAGGGCCTGATCTCACAATCCTGAGATCATGACCAGAGTAGAAATCAAGAGCCTGCTGCATAACCGACAGAGCCACTTAGGCGGCCCTTGCCTTTTTTCTTATTTCTTGGCTTAATGGGAAAATTTCAATCTTTAACCATTCAGTATGTTAGATGTGGAATTTTCGTGAATGCCTTTTATCATGTTAAAGTCTTTTATTTCTAGTTTGTTGAAAGCTTTTTTTTTTTTTAATGAAAGAGTGTCAGTTTATTTTATTTTATTTTTTTGATGTCTTTGTCAGGCTTTACTACCTCAGTACTGCTGACCTCACAGAACGAGATAGGAAGTATTCCCTCCACTTCCATATTTTGGGAAGAAATTGAGGATTTCTTTCTTTCTTTCTTTCTTTCTTTCTTTCTTTCTTTCTTTTCTTTCTTTCTTCTTTTTTTTTCAAAGATTTTGTTCATTTATTTATAGAGACACAGAGAGAGAATGAGAGGCAGAGACACAGGCAGAGGGAGAAGCAGGCTCCATGCAGAGAGCCTGACGCGGGACTCGATTCAGGGTCTCCAGGATCACGCCCCAGGCTGCAGGCGGCGCCAAACCGCTGTGCCACCGGGGCTGCCTGAGGATTTCTTTCTTCTTTCAAGTATTGGTAGAATACAGGAGCGAAGTCACCTGGTCTTGGGATGTTCTTTCTTTGACGTTTCTGGTCACTGATTCATTCTCCTTACCTGTTAGATCTGATTGAATTTTCTTTTCCTCTTGAGTTACTTTTGGTTGTTTATGTCTTAAAAAATATATCCAGTTCATTTAGGTTATACAATTTCTTGGAGTATAATTGTTCAGAGTACTCTCTTACATTCCTTTTTGTTTCCTTAAGACCTGTAATACTGGGGCGCCTGGGTGGCTCAGGGCTTGAACATCTGCCTTTGGCTCAGGGCGTGATCCCGGGGTCCTGGGGTCCTGTCCCACATCAGGCTCCCCGCAGGGAGCCTGCTTCTCCCTCTGAGTATGTCTCTGCCTCTCTAATAAATAAATAAATAAATAAATAAATAAATAAATAAATAAATAAATAAATCTTCTTTAAAAAAAAAAAGATCTGTAATACTACCCCGACTTCGATTTTTTTATTTTAGTAGTTGAGTCTGCTTTTTTCTCTCTGTCTTACTAAATGTTTCTCAAAATTTTTATCTTTTCACCAAACCAGCTTTGCTTAGTTGTCACCTCGTGATTTGGTGGAAGTTTCCTTCAAAGTATGGAATCAAAATTAAAATCCTAGTCTTTGCAGGTGTTCTTTTACTTTGTGTTAAGCCATACCACACTACACCACATCACAGAAGGTGACCTAGTATACTGTCTTCATGTCCGGACATTTTGAGAGTTTTTGTGATTACAGCAATACCTTCAACATTCAGCTAGTATTGTCACGGAAAACAATCACACTTTGCACCATAGCAGAGTTTCAAATAGGCAATTTTATGGTATTTATTTAAGGAACATCTTGAGAGTATCATTATTACTTGATTGATCATAATCAATCAAAGTATCAACTCATGATTTCCCATGATGTATCACCTTTAATCTGAGAACTTGGGCACATTTCTCATTTTCTAGTTAGGCTTTCCAACACTCACTGGAGAATGTATATCATTAAATAAGTCGGTTTTAAGGATGAGTAACATATAGCAGGGTTGTCAGCTGTCGAATCTGAGGGGTCTCAGTTTTTCATCCAGCTCTCCTGCCCTCTCTCTGGGTAGAGTCTAATTGCCAGCCTCGAGGAGCTTCCCAGTGACTATTCAAATACAGAACAGAGAAAAAGCACTGAGGCACCAAAAGCTCATATAACATGCCCTGAGTCATAAAGCTAAATAAAGGTGAGGAAACAAAGACTCATCTTGGGGTCCAGCTTACCCTGTAGCTCATGCTCTGGTAGAAAGAAATACTTTCCAGACAGATAAAGAAGACCATACTTAGTTACAGGTGATCTCAACCCCCAAAAGCATCAAAAGTTGAATTGTTCATCAGTTCAGACACTCAGATAACGGGTACTCTTGACCTTTCAAGAGCTCCATAGACAGGGGCCAGGTAGCCTTATCAGAGTCCAGAGGCTAGAGGGCAGGCATAGCTTTGATGAGGTTCCAGGGAGTTCTGGAGCTGAACTGATGCTTAGCCCATCCACAAATTCTATTTCAGCAGCTCCTTCAGAGATAACCATGATAACCCAGCAGAGACAACAGGACACTGACATATAAACAACGTCCAAATCTCAAGGTTTTTCACCGTAGAGGAGGAAGCTATAGTGATCTAGGTGGTGGTGGATTAGAGCCAAAAACATCAGTAAAAACTCTTATGTAGCTTAATGCACATATAGATGATTACATCTAAAATTTGTATACATATGTGAATACACACAGGGTAGTGAACACACATGTAATTTCTTCCTGTAATAGAAATGCCCATGTGTCTGTATTGTGAAAAGTATTTGACTTATTAAACACATAAATATGGGGAAATAGGCAGGTCTCCAATGGAGAACAATTCTGGTTTACGCAGATACTCTCACTTGAAGGTAGTACAGCATAAGTCCCTGCGTTGAGGTGTGGGCCACATATGGTGACTTTCTTCCAAAGGGGACAGTATGCAAAGGGGGCTGACACCAGTAAGTTTACAGTGGAGACACCTAAGAGGTATTAACTCAGTCAGGTGGTGAAGGTAAACCACATCAGTGATAAATCAAGCTACTGGTATGTAGTGTTGATAGGATGTCATGACAGTAGCACTTCACCGCTATGGTCTTCCTTCCTAAAACACAGAACTCCAGACTAATCATGAGTAAAACATCAGAAACATTGCGAGTGAGAGACAATGTACAAACTATCTAATCACTCCTCCCGAAAAGAGTCAAGCTCCTCAGAAACAAAGAAACTGCCACAGCCAAGGAAACACTACAAATAACGTAAGGCGGTATGTTGACGGGGATCCTGGACAGAACACAGATTCTGGGTAAACACTGCCGAAGTCTGAGTAAAGTGTGGCTTCAGTTAGTAATAAATGAAGTGTCAAAATTATCCCATTAATTGCAACAAATATACCACATTGACAGAAGCAACCGCTTCCGCTTTCCGTCATAATGGGAAACTGAGTGAGGGGCATATAAAAACTCTGTACTATCTTTGCAAATTTTTTACAAGTCGAAAAAAAATAGTTTAAAATTAATAGATCATTAGATTTTTTTTAAAATAAAAGGGGCAAAGAGCAACTGAACAAAAGGTAATGGCTAAGTTTCTGAAAAAGAAAGAAAGATTCAAAGGAAAAGCAAACACAAGCACACAAAACCAGGCAGTGTGAAACACAACCTTCCTGAATCTTCTTCACTTCTTTCCCCTCCTCTAACTTCCAAGCCAGCATCATACGCTAGTCTGCATTTTTCCATCTCAATACGCATTTCTGGAATCCATTCCTTCCTCGAGCCCTGCAACCCCTGCGCTAGCCCTGCCTCCCAGCTGTCTTCCCCGGATTTTAGCAGGAGGCTCTCAGTGATGCCAGATGGAGACCTGCAAACACTTATTTGCCCACGAAGGGCCTTAAGGCACCTGCACGGGTATCTGCCACAGGGCAGGTCTGGCAAGAGCCAGGCAGCAGCTCAACTCCTCGCAAAGGAGACCAGAGTGTAGAGCAGGCCTTTTGCTCAGCCTGGGAAAAAGCAGAGGCTTCTCAGATCCGGAAGACAAGGACCGAGAGTGAGTCCTCAAGGCCAGTGAGCTCCTGTCTGACTTGCTTTGCCCTGCAATGACAGTTCAGGGCCTGGGTGGATGTGTCCACACAAGAGGCTGTGGCTAAAGAGATGCTCCCCAGAATGACTCCAACAAAGGGGGAAGAGGCCCGGGGGTGTCCTGGCTGCTACAGCCCAACAGTCCTTCTCAACGCTGAGTAAGAACACTGTGGGACCCACCAGTTCCCCACAGCAAGCAACATTAGCAGAGGTGTCCCCGCGTCCAGCCACGACTGCCCCACAGAGCCTGCTCCTGGGACTTGTGCCAAGACCACAGCCCTGGGATGGCAGGTGCTCCTCCAACCCCATCTCATGGGGCGGCCGACCTTCTGCACAGCCTGCTTGCCACCTGGGGACCCGAAGGCCCTCCTGCCCGGCTGCTTACAAAATCCTCATGTGAGCCCGAGGGCCTGCGGGGTGTGGCAGAGCATCCCGGTGACCACCGCCGTCACTCACTACACTTTCCTCTGCTCAAAGGGCCCGTTTCGGGACCCTAGGTTCCCAGGCGGCTGTTGGGATGGCTGACAGGTCCACACTCCCACTCTGGCTCAGCCTCAGAAAGCCAACCTCACAGTGGCCTTCACGAGGGTCCCAGCTGCACAGAGCGGTGGCTATGACTCAGGAGTTCTCTGACAAGAACCACCGGGGACAGGCAGCTTCCTGTGGGGCAGCTCCTCTTTTGAACACCTCCACCCCAGCCTTGCACCTTAAGGTGCAGAATCCGGAGTCTTGCACCTAGGAAAACATGTGTGCCTGAATTATGTCCCCTAGTAAGAGAAGACAGTGGACTGTGCTCTGTGAGCTCACAGTGTGGTAACGAATCCCTTGGCTCCCGAGGCTTCTGTAGAAACAGCTTCATGCAGTTTCCTACACCCCCAGCTTCGTGCTGGCCATTCTCCAACTGTCAGGACCCAGTCCCTCAACCTTGTCCCTCAGTTTCTCTCACTGTGGGGGATAGGATGCTTGATCCTGCAAAGAGGAATGTGGGGGGAGGCATGCACTGTCCTCATGGGTGGTCTTGTCTCTCCAGCTCAGCCGCAGACTCCTGTGTATGTCCCAATTGGGCACCTGCAATTGTCCAGAGTGGTGGTACAGTCGGAGGGACCATAAAGTGGCCAAGGGGCCAAGAGCCCTGGGGGCAAAGGGGTAGGAATGTGCCCTTTTTCTTTGCAACCCTGGATGGCACATTACATGCAGTCATTATGTCTGCTTCATGTCCTCCAATATGAGATAGCTCCTTCGTATTTCCTGTTTTTTTTTTGAAACTGTATTACTTTCCCACAGCTGTTGTTGTTGTTTTTCTTTTTAAAGATTGATTGATTGTTTGATTGATTGAGAGAGAGAGAGAGAGAGAGAGAGAGACAGGCAGAGGGAGA